>NC_066833.1:9089214-9281714 GCF_001640805.2 Lates calcarifer
CAAGTGTGAAGACCATAAAAGTGACTGATGAACCTGATAACTCTTAAACTTGTGATGCACAGTGTGGAGACAATAACAACTGAATCATTTACTGTTGGTGCTCAGATGAATCACTTTCAGTACGGTCACTTACTTTGCTGCGCCTCGACAGCAGAAGCGTATTTACATCAAATCAACTGTGGAACTTAAGTCCAGTGGATCTGGTGACGAGAGAAAAAAGCTTTTCTGACGATGCAAAAACTCACCGTGTAATGTTAGAATTAATGATTACACTTGTTTTAAATGACTCATGAGAGGAAATGTTGTGTCAATGTGTCTTACGTTGTGCAGATGAGATCACAGACAGCGCTCCGAGGGGGGGGAGAGGGCAGGAGAGGAATCCCTGTGAATGACATCGACTCATTAATTTCAGTTTTGTTGTAACTTGAGCTTTGTGCAGTAACAGCTCCCTCTAATGCTGACTGCTCATCCACCGCTGAGCAGCGTGAGCACATGGATTCATTCATTCCCAGCAACATCTCGTCGTACAGTAAACACACACACAGAAGGCTGGAGTTCCTGTGTGTACAGCAGAGCGTCTTTTCTTTAGAAGGGGATTACTGCCCTCTGTTGGTGGCTTCATGTAACAGTTAGAGCTAATGTGATTTAATGAGCTGCTGCTGCTGTTTTTATTTTTGAACATTGTTAAGCTGATTGACAGGAAAATAAATCCCAACTATTTTATTAATCAATTAACAGTTGTTCATCAGTTTTCAGTTACTTAGCTCAGCTGTGAGGATCTGCTGCTTTTCTACATCTTATCAAACAGGAGTCTGAATAAATTTAAAGTAGATTAATAAACTGATCATGAACTGATCACAGAGTAAACTGAAGTGCACTGTTCAAGGAACATGAACAGGCTTTAAGAAATCAACACTGAACAATTCACATAAAATCACAGACAAACGATCAAATGATGAACTGACACAGAGCAGAAAAAAGTTAGTTTAAAAGTTTAAATAATCACTAAAGTTATTTTCCAGATACTCAAAGTATTACAATGGAAAACACAGAGAAACAACACTCTGTAGAGAGATATTTGAAATGCTTCTCAGGGATTAAGTGCTGGGTTAATATATGCAAGCCCCCACAGGGATTTTAATAGTTTTATAATAGTTATATTTTGCATATATCAGACACCGCGAGCAAAAGACAGAGAGGGAGCAAGAGAGAGTGCATAACCTCACATAATCTACAATTAAAACACACACACAGACACACACAGACCCGCTAATCTCATCCTCAGAAGCGGGGGTGGCAATCTGATCTTTCCTTAGCTTCAGCGTTGCACTGAGGGGAGGGGAGGGTGAGGGTGAGGGTGAGGGTGAGGAGGGGGGAGTGTGGAGGTCCCCAGAGGTGAAACTCTATTAGCAAGCAGCATGAAAGTCAATGGAAAGGACCCCAGTGTGCTCCAGTCCCCTGACAGTATTAATGTTTAATGATATCTAAAAAGGCTAATACTCACTCACCCTCCCACACACACACACACACACACACACACACACAGCCCTTTCTTTTGCTCTTATCCTCTCATTAAATATCCTCGCAATATCATCACCTCCTCAGATTAGAGCGCTGACCCCCGTCTCCTGCAGAAGGACTCGCCCTTCACTGATGGTGAACACATCTCTCTCTCTCTCTCTCTCACACACACACACACACTAATGATTAACACTGTATTTAAGATATGTTAAGAGGGGAGGCAGCAGAGCGCCGTATACTGTGTGAAATACAGACGCAGCTGATGAAAGTGCATTTGTTTAGAGTTAAACACAAGGACTTCTGAATTAATTATGTAAAAACTGTGTCTTGTTTCTGCTGGGGGGAGATTCATTTAAAATAATAATGGGCCACTGGTGGAGCTCCGCTCACAGGCACCAGCGGCAGCACTCAAAGATGTAAGTGAGGAGGAAATTACCTCCAGGAGGCCTGTTCAGGTGTAACCACAGGTCAGGTAACGCATGAAACCGTACACATTACTTATAAAAACAGGAAACTAAAGAGGCAGACATTCAAAATAGACTGTGTGTTATTCATGTGTGCAGGCAGAACACTCACTCACCCAAACAAAGACACTAATGTAGATAAGTTATGGGAAGGAAGCTGGCAAAACGTAATGGGCATTTGTGCTGTGTGAGCAGCTTTCACTGGAAACCATCCCAGCAATCCCCCTGTGCATAACATTTCCTTATTTATCACTATGTGCCAGCAGACATCCTGTCAGTCAAAGGACGTTCCTAAAGCCTGCATTCATTTGCTGCAGAAAGCTGATGGTGACTGAATGTAACAGGTAACGGAAACGCTGGTGTGGACGAGTGTGTTAACATTTACATCACTGACAACACGAGATCCTCTCAATAAAGTCACTATCGACGCATTTCAGCAATTAATTCATCATTATAACTGATAAAAACAAAAGCCACAAATACAAGAAGTAAGTTCTGTCGACTGGTGACGGTCAGACGTTTGTTAAACAGCAAGAATCCTGCTCAAAGAGAAAATCCTTCTGTTTCCAAATTGTTAAATGTAAAAACATGAGCATGACATGAGACTGGACAAGTTCACACTCTGACCTGACGGTGGCGCCAGATGAAAAGTCAGACGATAACCGAAGTTCTGACTTTCATCTTGACCAGTGCAGGAACAGACGTCCTTTGTATGCATAGTGTAATGAAATAATTAGGTTGTAAACTTTGCTGTCCTTTAGTTCAGTCTTCAGCGAGTTAAACACATAATCAGCTTGACGGATGACAAGTGAAAACCTTCGCTCCCTGTTTACCTTGTTTTTACATTTAGTGAAACTGTGCTGCTGCTTTTTATATAAACATCTATAAAAAGATACAAGAAGGACTTCCAGTCCGACAGTGTTCACCCACTGTGGATGGAGAGATCCTGAAATACCCTCACCTTTCTAACTCCTTTTTGACTGCATCATGTTGTTGGGGGCATCACCTTAAAATGAAACTGAGAACAAGATAATAATTCATGATATTAAACTGAGATAAGTAATGTTTTGTCTGTGGAGAGTATCTGGGTCAGGGAGTTTTCTTTGTGAATCTTCTCTCTTTCAGAAGCTGCTTCGCTGCAGTGATTCAACAATCTTGTTTAAAATTATGCAATATACAGCAGCGCCACGCATGAAGCAGGACATTTAAAAACACAGGTGCACTCTCTTTCACACACACACACACACAGCAAGGACGCACACACTGACACATTCTCAAGGACACGCACACAAACACACAAAAAAATAAATCAGAGGAAATGCTTATGCCTACAAACGCACTCAGGAGGGGCTGCACAGCACTTAAGTGGTCACTTTCACACACAAAGGCCAATCACAGGAGCTTAGCTGGCCCCATCAAGCTTTTTAGCAAATGCTGCTGTGCTGAAATTGCTTGTTTAGTTAACCCTGTGTGCCACTGAGAGAAATGTAGTTCCATCACTCAAGTCGGAGTTGTGGCAAATGGTTTGCTTTGAAGTGATTGTGTGCGGGATGACTAGGCCTTGTCATTTGTGAGGAGGGATTAGTTATGCTATGTTTAGTGGAGAGTGTGCATCAGCCTTTTTGACTGCTGCGTTTTAGGGATTTTTTTGCTTCAGAGGTGGTTTTTTTTTTTTTTTTGGCCGAGAACTGACACCGAAAGAGAACAACACATGAAAACTTCTGCATCAAGCCCACTCCACAGCTGTCACACAATGGGAAATGCCGTCGTAGAGAGTTTGAAAGTTTTCCCGTGCAGAAATTATAAAGATACCTTCAGGGTCTAGTCCGTGCGTGAGGTCTTGCGTGGTGCGTTCGGGTGTGACGCTGTTTTCGTGAACTGATCGCGTTCAGTCAATCAAACTCTGCTTCTATTCTCACGCTGTCTCACTGTTACAGAATCAGCAAACTTTTGTACATGTTTATATGTAAAAAGAGATGAATGTGGACACTGACCAGCTGCTGCAGTGCAAACAAACTGCACACGTCAACATCAAAACGTAAACTCTGATTTTGCGACTCTATAATTAATTAATTTGAAACAAGACACTTTTATTTCGTCATCCGACATATACATATCGTCATGTGATAGGGGGTTTGTTCATGCCAGCGATGCACTTTGGGCTTTAAGTGTGACTGAGCTTGTTTACATCCATCTCTGTGGCATGTGGCCCTCTTAATACATCCATCCATTATCTACACCCACTGATCCTTTGCAGGGTCATGGCAACAGGCACCTGGTTACCTTTTTGTTTAATTAAATATTAGATGATTCATACTGCCACCCTGTTATCCATTACACATCTGTTTAGGACTAGGTCCATCTTTAAAGATGACTCAGAGTCTTAGTGGATCTCCTTGGTTACAGGAAGGAAAAAAAACTGTAAATATTACACAGAATTAAATCTCATTTATCACTTTTGATTTGCAGGGACACATTTATGAAAAAAATATCTGATTGAGACATTTAAATATATTATAATGTAATATAAATCTATTCAAAGTGACCATAAAGGGCCTTGGTTCAGGAGACACATACGACTGCCTCCATAGTTGAACACAAAGCATCAGTGTACGACTGATGGATGGCGGTTACACCATCCTCATTTAAACTGGGAGGTCAGTTTCATTTAGTCAGATATCCTCTCTTTGACCCCTTCACTGTGCATGTGGATTATATGCTCATGCATGCATGTGTGCAAGGCCATGTTGTTGTCGTTGCAGGGATTGGCCAGAAAGCAATCGTTGAGGCTTCAGCTGGAAGTGGAATTGCCAGTTGTATATCTTGACGCTGGACATATTTATGCCCAGAGAGGCTCGCATTTCTGCCTGCTCATCACAGCTACTGTCGGGTAGTGAAGTGTGCTGCTGCTGCTGCTGCTATGTGCATGTGTTGATAAGACCAAGTGCATGTGTTTACTGTAAACTGCAGGTAGTGAACGCCTCTCTGCATCCTGTGTGAAGATGTGTTTCTGCTTCTGACCAGTGTCAGGAATGTCATTATAGGTCATGATATACAGAGTTTACAATCTAAATAATGCAAATGAACCATTTGATATGATACTACATTGTACACTACAAATGTAAGAGCAAAAAATCTACACCAAGCCAAACCTGGCAAAAATATTTAAATACACAATTAAATTGATGTAGCTTAGCAATCGTGAATGTACAATTCACACGCTGAAGTGGTGTGCATGTGTTTTCGTAAAAGCAATCCTCTATATTTAACGAGCGTGGGGTGTTTTTGTCTGGTTTGGTTTTTTATCGCAACTCTAACTTTGGTTTTTCAGGTACGATCTCCCAAACAAAACTATAGATCAGTTAAAAAGACAGAAATATCAAGAATTACAAAGAGATGCTTGTAATTCATTATCCACACATTCACTGCTGGTAGCTGCTGATGAGAACCAATCAGGAAGCAAATGTGCGTTTCCAAAAGTCTTAAGTTCTGCCAATCCAAATCACAACGCAACCCAGACCCATAGCAGACGTAAACATAGCAACAGTGACGCCTTTTAAAACCAGGCTAACATTAACAGCTCTTTCCTGTCCTTTACTTGATATGGGGAAGTTTACAATCCTGCAACCTCAGCCATTTGTTAATCTTGATCTTCCTGGTCAAAGCTCAGCAGCTAAACAACAACTCCGATCTTCTACTACCAGCTCTATTCTGCAGCTCTGTTTCCGCATCCTTTACACAACTCACTAAATTACTAATTAACAATTTTAAAACGTCTGCTAGAAACATTAAAGTCAGCTAAAGACAGCGTTTGAAACCAGCTCATGGCTGACAGATGTAGCAACAGTAACAAGGGGAATTCAGAGGTACATCCTTGTAGCAGAAAAGACAAAAAACAATGCTTAAGTTAAATAAAGTTTCTTCAAACCTTAAGGCCAGTGAAAAGCTCTGCCAAGAGGAGGAGATGGAGGAAAGTCCCCACAGAAAAAGCTGATTCTGAGGCTCAGCTCGTCTAAAAGAATCAGCAGAGGCTTTCCACAGTCTGCACCAATCAAACCATAAGAGACGAGTACTGACCGCTGGACACCATCTACAAAAACTGAGAGACTACACAGAGGGCGACCACACGGCCATTAAGTCTGGTGCACTCAGACAAATGTGGCAACATCAGACTGCCTCTCCTATACTGCACCATGCTTTATTCATTATGTTTTCAATTACCTTGCCTTGGTATCGGTGACAGGTTTTAATTTTGATGGGAAAAAAAACCATACGCTGCCACAGAAGCAGTAAATTATGTGAGAGCATGTCACAGCCTGAGGGAAAAACCAGGAGAACGACACATCAAACTGTAGAGAACTCGGTTTTCTTCTAAGGTTCAAATACTCCTACATCCACAGGTCATCCTTTATATATTTCTCAGTGATTACGCTGCAACTGTCTTTTTATTCCAATCATTTCATTACAGTGTAGAACAGGAACATGTACACTGTGGAAGCTGAACCCTTAGATGTGAAAATGGGATGCTGAATACAGGCCAAGTCAATCTGCACAAAGGACAAATGCAGAGATAAATATATGAGCAAACTGAGGCCTGTCAGGATAATTTTATGGGCTGTTACGTTGCTGTGTTTGATAAATTACATTTCACACTGGTTATTCAAATCGGTTCATCTTTTGTGACATCTGTGTGAATGAGCACTGAGGCTCTTTTGAATAATAATCATACATTTTCTCAGACACAGTGAATGAGGTTTTGTTTGTATTCTTCTGACCTACTGACACTTCTCTAATCACTTTTATCAACCAGGTCAAAGACGATTACCCAAAAAATTTAAAATAAAACTGTTTGGTCTTGGATTATCGTATAGGACCGATCTGTAGGAAGGATTCCCTCCCCGTCTCTGCTGCTGTAAATCCTGGTTTAAAAGTGAGTGCAGTATCTCCTGCTAACAGTCGGGGGTCACCCACAGCTTGTTGTTGTTTGTAGCTGCACAGAGGACTCTGGTCTTATCAGCTCCCACATGCAACTTGTTCAATAAATAAGTTTCACCACCAATTCAGTCCTGGATCAGCAGTCAATCAGGGCCCTGCTAAATCAATTTTATGAGCACTTGTTAGATTTACAGTCACAGGTTTGTTTTCAGACTGGCATGTTATAAAAAAAGTTCTGTTCTGTTTCTGTTTATTCACAGCTTACCATCTGTTTCTGAATGTTGATACTAGAACAGAACTGTTGTTGCTCTTCAACCAAATAACTGCAGGTACACAAAATAAGCCTCAAGGGAAAGAGTTTTTCTTGTTTTCAGTGACAAGTAAAAAGACATTATTAGAACTTTTTCCACATTATCACTCTAATTACAGTATACTCCTGTGTTCTGTTCAGTAAATTTCCTGTTTTTGTCAGTGGAGTCTGGTACTGATGTACACTGGTGCTTTGGAATTGGTGCAATAATGTGCAAGCAAACAAATGGTGCAACTGTCCAGGTCAAAGTTAGTCCATTAAAGTCCATTAATCAATACCAGACTCCATTGAAAAAAGCAGTGATTTTACCAAGCAGAGCAGAGGAGCTGCTGGAATACCACTGCTTCCTGTTAGTCATCTGTCAGTCTGTTTTACTGTGTGAAGAAGTAATCGGATCCTTTACATGAGTAAAAGTATGGAGGCAGTGGTATTCCAGCAGCTCCTGTGCTCTGCTCTGTAAAATTCTTGTTTTTCTCAATGGAGTCTGGTAGTGATATATAGTGATGTTTCTGGTTAAACTAAAAGGATCTTCCTCTTTAATAAACAGCTCCAAACCCAGGGTTGAAAATATTTATTTCTGAAATAATTATCCTTTAACTTATTCATTAGTGCCATAGGAGTAAAACTAATGGATTTCCTGCTACAGTCCTGCATACGTCTGTAGAGGGGAAGAAGAAGCCCGGTGTTCGTATATTTCTGTTTACATGGAAGTGGATTTCTATAATGTGCCTTATTAAGTTGTCCACTGAGCCCTAATTCTATACAAATACACAGTCAGCCAAATATTTTTCATACATCATGAGACATGGACCCTTATGTGCATGGAAGTTGCACAGCTGTTTTTTCCCCTTACTGGTACAATTTTCTCTGCAGATGGAAAGTGCCAGCTTTGATAAATCTGATAAATTACCAGTTGTAAACTGTTGACCAGTCGATTTTTCTGACAGGCTGTTTCACCTGAATTTCTCCTTCCTATAAAGATGTACTGCAAATGGGGCTTGATTGCTCCCCAAGGTGGTGAGTTACAGATTTAATGATGTTTAACTCACTCAGCTTTCTTCTCCCTCATGTGAATTTTCTCATGTTATTGTTGTTGCACTGATCTTCAACACACAGACATGTATCTGCAATAAGCTAAGAGTGGTGATGTATCTCTCTCCTGTTGAGAATAAAAACGTAATGAATCAAATTAATGGACAGCAGCAGTAAGAGTTGCGCTGGTATTGGGCAGGAGGTGGGGAACACCCTGGACAGGTACAGTAAGAACTAATTTTTACCTTCACAAAAACGCTAAGTACACAAAATTGTCTTTCTACCCCCTGTGGTGCTCTGACCCTGCAGCTGAGAACCCTTCTGCTAATTTGTAGATATAATCTAATATTAAAAAAAGGACTTTGATCTAACCACAGTAATGGGGTCAGTGGCTGAGAGGACCTTTTGACAGCAGTGCTACTCGGATGTAAATGCAGATGAATGGAGCTACACATCAAAGGTTAAAATCATCCAAATCCCTAAAACCTTCAGGCTGCTCACTGCAACAATGGACAGATATCAGAAGGGTTAATGTGCAGATACAAATACTGCAGTCACCCGGTTTGTGGAGACCTCAGTGTGTCACTGTTACAGACCACTGGGCCAGCCATGTGTGTGATACGTGGGCTTAATGTGTGTGTCTGTTTCTTATACATATATATCTGTCAAGGGAAGCCTAATATCCTGCGTCGTTAAGCAGCATTTGACATCTTCACACCTTCAGCACTTAACGTGGAGACGGCACCGAAACGCTTTGATGTTCCAGCCTTTAACCACTTAATCCCAAAGAGGAAGGAAAAATTAAGAACCTCCTACATTTGAATTTGGTTTTTGTAGTTTTCCACATTGCACACACACACACACACATATTTTTGACATGCATATCCCAGCTTGACATCCATGCATATTTTATTTATCCCATGGATAATTCAGAGGGCTTTCCTACGAATTTACAGAGATCATTTTAACCCTTTCAAAATAAACACACGGAAACTCCCCAAACAACTGCAGTTACAAGGTTTTCATGCAGCCAGAGCAACATGCCTGCATGTGGTGAAATGATCGCGGGGGGTAATCATGATGTCATACAGCTCCCTCTCGCAGAACGACGAACGCGAATTAGCCGACGGATCAAGTTCCGTCAAATCTGTGTGCGTGGAGATCGCACCATGCTGGTTAAATAATCTGCTTCCACTTCTGATTCGCCTGCAGGGAAACAGATTGTGGCTCATCTCACGAGGAGCGGCACAAAATGTCAAATAAATAGAAGATGCTCTCCCAGTTTTTTTTGTTTTTTTTTGTGCTCCTACTTGGTGTCACGATGTCAATTAATGTTGAGGAATACTTGTGTGTCGACTAATTAAAAGTGAACGTCAACACCTGATTCAGGCTGTCTCAGTTAACTGTCTTTGTTTAGCACTGATCGGAAACACAGTGTGTCTCAAACAGCTCTGCAAAATGACTTGTCTCTAATGTCATCAGATGACAATACAGGAGCAAAGCAAAGAGTGCAAGACAAGAGAGAAGGACAGCCAGAGTTGTGCACAAGGCCTGCTACAATATCTGAGTAGTTGCACTGACACAGTTTCAGTATTCCATTAAATGAATAATAGAGGAAGAAGGGATGGTTTAAGAGCATTTCCTCTTTCCTAATGTGGAAAGAAACGAGCAGAGAGAAAAGAGCAGCGCATGTTTGCAAGGTGGCGTTAAAGTCTTTGCACACTTTGGATGCACCACAATAATACTCAGTGGTCCAAATGTTAATGCTAATAGGACATTCTTTAACGTGTCCCCTGGGGGCAGGGGAATTTTTAGCGATTGATAAATTAGGTTGTACATATGGGGAGGTGGAAAATCGCAGCTTGGGTTAATGAGATCGTAAGGCGCCCACCCGCCCCTTTTTTCTCCAGACCTGCCCCATTTCATCACGCCTGCTCTCCCCGTCAAAAAAAAAAATAAATCACCTAAAGACGCTGAGTATACGGCAGCAGCAGCAGCAGCAACCCAGGGAAGTGTTTTCTCAAGCTCCTGAAGCGCTCGCCTCATTTTCTACATCTGCTTAAGCTCACTCCGCCGCGTTCTCGCTGACTTAGCAGCCTCTTCTGCGGCTGCTTCAGGAGCTGCACACACACACACACACACACACACACAAAATAAAAAAAATAAAATAAAAAATAAAGACAGTGTTGTGGAAAAGTGTGTCAGGGAAACAGAAAGCACTGCTATACCATTCTTCCTCTCCTGACTCAGAGGAAATACACTGAACATGGAGAAATATGAAACTACATGCTTAAAAGTTCACAGCAGGTTTGACAGACGTTACCCAGGTAGGACAGTCCTGGTCTGATCACAGCAGGAAAAAAATCATATCTTAATTTAGTTCCTGCCATGGCTGTCCTGCTGCAGACGCTCGAATCAGTTCCCTCCTTTGGTCTGATCTTCTGTAATGTGATTTGCAGAGATGTTGAAATTTCATATGTCTTATTGACTATTAAATATTGTTTTATTGCCTGTATGGCAGTATTTTGGGATGCTGTGGATTTTAGCTTTGTGCAGGAATAATAGTGTTTGCAGGCTGTACACAAAAACGACAAGGAGGGCACTGTTTCGAATTCAGCAAATCCAATGTGAAGACAAGACGCAACACTGAATTGATCACTGGATGCTGCCTGTGACTACAGTGTTTTCCCAAACACTAGTAAAAACCCATCAGTGAGCCACATGATTTCACTGTGCGACATGTTCCTTTATCGTGACGAACACACACACTAGTTTATTTTGAGTCAGTCCCACATACACCCTCCTGGGGACGCAAGTACTCATTAGCACACCAGATCTGTGGCTGAACATAGTTCAGCACAAACACTGTAATTTAACTCCTGTTTGCCAGAAACCACAGTGCCCAGCTGTTTAGGAAAATTCTCAAAGGTTTAAAAAAAAAAAAAAGAACTATATATTGTTGACCTCTTCCACTGTATGTCCACAGTATCAGCTGAATCACTAGGTAAGTGTCCGCTGTGTCTGTGTTCCTGCCTCAGCCTCCAGCTGGGGCCAATCTGTTGGTCAGGTGTGGCTCGGCGGTGGCAGCCACGGCCTCGCCAGCAAACTGAGAGGACTTCCACACACAGCCCAGATACAAAGAGGGACAGCTTACACTGCAGTGCAACCCCTAATACACGACACATACAAAATATCCTTGTAGTGGCAGTGATGTTTAATGTCACCACAGCACACCGAGCGGTCACTGGTAGCCACGTGGCATACTTTGCTATTTTGGTCAAATGGAAGTGTCCTGTATTTGTGATGTTTTGACTCGTCTAGGAGGACACACACTAATGCACTAAACCTCACTGGAGGGACTTTCCCCGTGGACCGCAGTGAAGGACAGTACCCCGGCTACAGCTAGCCAGCTCCATACTAAAAGTTGCAAGCGAGGACCTTATGCTGGGTGGATTATGTCTAAATAAAGCCTCGGCAGTGTATGAATCACTGTGTCACTGATCCTCTCTGCTTCCCAGACAACAGGTTTGCCTTCTGCAAGCTGTCACTGGCTTTCCACTCTTTCAAATGAAGAATAAAAGAGAGGGAGAAATCGAGACTGCGTGAGGAGAGAGAGAGGGGAGTTGACGTTCATCATTCGAGTGCCGTGGCTTAGCCTAAGAGGCTTGAATAATCAGTATGTTAAGCTGTCAGGGTGTGCGCTCGCACCTACCACGCGCTTACAAACTCCTGGGTGCTTTTTAATCAAGCAAAACCGCTGAGAGGCAGTGGTGAGTGCCAAGAGCCCAGGCTAAGAGATGAGCTTTAGAATATCTGTTACACTTTTTCCTGACATCACCAGACGTGCATTTTCACTGTAAGCTGCAGACACGTCTGTTTTTTTTTCCCCCTTAAAGAGAACACAATGAATTTTCTTTATTTCATGAGAATCATCATGTGCAGTGGAATTACCTCATACTGCCTCCATTATCTACAAATACTTTCCACATTCGCTGCCAACAAACGCACCAATCCTCATTGTTTTGTGACGTCGAGCCACTCAGTCATGACCTACTGCACAACATGAGACCCCACAGTCTGCAGCATTACTGAACTGTCAGTGTGATTTTGATTATGAATATCTGTTAGAAAGTGCTGTTGAAAAGTTTGTCCAAATGGTGCGTTCATGTGCAGTCACAGTCTGGGGAAAATGGCTGGTTTTACAGCTGATGCTCAGTGCTTAAATGAGTCTATTCTCCCACCACTGATTCAAACTAAAATATCCCAACTAGTGACTTGAAATGAGGCATCCATGGTGTTCAGAAAACAAATCCTGTTAAGTTCATCCAGTGCCACGAGCAGCTCGAAATTTGTTTTAATCTAATATTTTGATTCATGACCAAACACCTGCTAAATTAATGATATCATCCTCAGCTGTGCTTTGTGTTTAGCACTAATTTTGCAAATGTTAACACACTAATCTAAGATGGTGAATATGGTAAACGTTCTTGAATACCTGAGGACATTAGCATTTAGCACAAAGAAAAACTGAGTCCAAGATGCTCGACACGTTGCAGACTCCTGATGCTGCTACTAACCATGAAAAAAGTGGAAAAAACTAACAAGAGGAGATGTGGCGCACCCAGACAATTACCCTCCTCAGTCCTAAAGGACAGAAAAACATTTAGAGTTCACTAAGTAGAACCCCTTTGTGTACTCAGGGTCAAAATACTCCCATTCATCATTTAGGTCAGACTATAAAGACCATCTCAGAAGAACAATGGTATTTAATGGATACTCTCCACCAGCAGGATGGATTCAGAGGTCAGACCTTCATACAAATTTTATCTTTCAGGGTGATGCAGACAAACTTCTCTGCAGGGATGGGCAGGAGTGTTCTGAGTCAGTGAGTGCAGGATTTAAAAAAACATTAAATGGGAAAAAAGTGAATAGCATAATTCAAAAATTGAACAAACGTCTTCAGAGATCAAGACTGATATTCCATATCTGCTCAAGCACTACCTGAACGCTGGACCCTGAACCCTGGCAACCTCTCAACCTCCTCTGTAAATAAAACACATACCTGAACGCGTCTTTAAAAACAAGGTTTTGACAGTAAACACATTAACATGGAAGCAGTCAAACACAGGTAGTGTCATTCTGTGGACCTGTAGCTGAACACTTCACCTAATATTCAGCCAGAGTCATAAATGAACACATTTGAGGTCTAATCTATTAAAAAACATAACAACACAAGGCTAATTCTGCCACAACACTCCTCCATGGGTGTGTGCATAGTCCTTTGATCACTAGAGCTCTCTTAACCCGACGCCAACAATAACATTTTCTTGTCACTTCACCCTTTGAGCTGGTTCTCCAAACCCCTCAGTATTAGCAAGTATAAAAATAGCAGCAGCACAGGGGGCAGAGGGGCTGCGTATTTATGACCATACTTGACCACCCAGAGTGATGCTAGGAAAGCAGCAGGGAAGGCTAAAGCTCTGTTCCTGCTCCACCTTTCCCTTCTTATCGCTCAGCCTCTTCCATCCTCCCCTCCCTCCCAAGTCTTCATCCCCTCTGATTGATCTCGCAACCCTCCGCTAGCTTAAATTACATCAGCCAGTGGCTTTGCACAGAGACAAAAAAAAGGGCCCTCAGTTTTCACAGATCATAATTCTCTCCAATAGCTTCAACTTTTAAAAGGTGCCATGTTCAATTTCAGCCTCCGGCAATGCCTCACACCCCCCACCCAACCCTCGCATTCTGATATGAATTACTGACGCAGGATAGGTTGTTTTTTAAGTTTACAGCCCAGGCTCAGTGACAGAAAGCTGCTTACCAATCAAGTGAGTGTGAAGGAGGGAGCAGGAGGGAGAAAACAGACAGTGGCTGCAGGAATGCCCAGTGGATTGTTTGTAGAGTTTGCTGTCAGTGTCTGATCAACTACCAGGTTGATTTGCACATCTATGAGTACATGCAGCTGTAGTCACTGGCTGCTCAAACACATTGCAAACCCAATTTTAAAAATAATCTCATGCAGTTGTGGGTGTTTTGCCACAGCTTGTCAAAGTGCAAATGTAGAACTGCGTCCTGGAGCATGTCCAGCCCAGCACGGAGCTCAACACTGTCCAGAAACCAACAATGCTGTTATGTTTCTGTTTGAGAATTCACTACGACGGCTCCGGAAAAGAATATGTCACCTGATACGCTGATTTAAATAGCTGTTGGACAATGATGGATTTATGGGGCATGGATGTTAAAATACTGTATCAGGCTGCTGTTACACAGACAATACTTACAGGATGAATGAGTTATTGGTTTTAGCCTGTATGTTGGTAATCATAAGATGCAGTGGCTGAGTTTTCACATTAATTAAATTCAACCTTTTCCCTTGTGTAGTAAGAAAGTAGGGCTGTCACTTATTATTCACAAGTAACAGCAACAGTACCATGCCTAGAACCTGAACCTGCAGAATAAACCTGAGCTGTCATGTGATTTCTAAATGTGTAACTGAGTTAATCATAAAAACAGACTGTCTTGTGTGATGGGTCACCTGGATAACGCCCTGAAGCCCTCGGTCTTCTACCGTGTTGATGGGTCTGCAGTCTGTGGCGATCCATTTCCCGACAGCATCAGTTAGCTTAGCTGTTGTCGTTTTGTTGACAGGCTTGCCCTGGCTGAGTTCTCATCCAGCTACATCCAGTCTTGGTGCTAGCATCTTTGCTAACATCAGCAAAGACGTGCTTTGCCCGGAAATGGAACTTCAGCCTCGTGTTACCTCGATGGAACGACAGTTTATCACTGCACCATGTACACACAACTGTGGTTTCATCCAAACTTCCGCCCGGAGACTTTTTAAAAAGGAAAATTTCCGTCGAGCACACCATCGTATACCTCCTCAGTCAGCGCGGTAGCTGCGTTAGCCTCGCCTTTCACCTTTCACCTCGAGCGGTAAACGCTCGCTCTGGAATTACGGGAGGAAGTTGAGCTCACACTTGGTCATATGATTAATTTGTGTTTTAAAAAATAACGCGTTAAAGTTTCTGGAATATTTGCGTTAAAAAAAGAAAACGTTTGTATTGGAGCATGTTGAAAAAGGTCGGTCTGGTTTCTTTCTTAAGAAGAGGTGCGTCACTAATGGCGCTCTGTCATCCTATTGGTCAATACAAAACGTTCTAGAACGCTGGGCCTCTTGTCGGGGTGTGTCCGAACGTTTCCCAACGTTCGAATTCGGGTCACACGCCGGAAACTGACGGGCACTCAGTGTAACAAACAGGCAGAATTAATGTAGTCTGACCAGGACCTTACACTGACCTCAGACCAGAACTCCAGAAAACACGGATCAGGATTAGAAAAACTTTTATGGCGGTGTCGTGTCAGCCTCAGCTGTACTAACATACAGGCCTCGTAGCTCATGTTAGGCCTGAATGTTTGACCCCCTTATGTCTAACTTGCCTGATGGCATGTTAGCATGTGCTAGAATGGGCAAGAAAAAGCTAGGTTTCATTGGGAAGTTCAGAGGAGGGTGTAGGCCACAGGAACAGGTAGTAAACTCAGAGTCAGCTGCAGGTCAGAGAGGCAGAGAGAAACTGGGGTAAAGCAATGATGTGTTACTGCTGGTGCGGTCGGTGAATGGGTGATTGAAGTGACCTGGAGATGATCTAATGTGGTTTTTGCCTTATGTTAAAGGTTTAGCAAACTGCTGCCACTGGGTGTTCAGTTCAGATTGGCAGTGTGAGGGTCCAAGGGCCCATGGAGGTCTTCATCCAGCCATGACCCCAACTTATTTCCTGTTACATGAACTAACGGTCCTTTTGCACTGGGCTTTTTTAAATGGGTGGAGAAAAAGGAAGGCTAAATATGCTGGCTTTGTGTAAGTCCATTTACAAGCCGAAGGGTGAGCATTACTGTATGCTCTGCTGTATTTATTGATGCTGCAGAGATGTTCAGAAACGTCCTGATCCTTCAGATCCTGGCCTTCAGGGCTTTATGTGTTAAACTGTATGAATTTATGAGAAGGTGAACAGGGGTCAAAATAAATGTGGATACAGGAGGCAGCTTTTTAAACGGCCTCAGAAATAATATCCCTATACAAAATAATTAAATAAAATCTAATAAAATATAGTAAATAAATAGTTAAATGTGATCTAATTTATAAATGATTTTTAAAATAAAGTTTCAAAATTCAAAATAACTTATAAATTCCCTGTTTTTTGTGGTCACTGTACAAATATTGTATATAATAATAACCTAGAGATGTAACTCGTGCTAGAGATGATTGAATTTGTTAGCCAAAGATTATTGTTGATGACATCAGACCTTGTTCAATATGTCATTTTAGTCAATTTCATTTGGACTCATTTTGCAGCATCACAGCCTTTAAATAAAACCCTGTGATGTGTTAAAAATACAGAATAAATAAATGTGACAGAGGTTTACACTAAAACTACAAATCTCAGTTCACCAAAGTTGAATTCATAGACAGCAAATAAGGCTCAGGTTATTCTCTGTAATTCCTATTTCCTCTCCAGTGTACAGTTTGTTTTCCATCACATTAAGTCTAAGGTCAACACCCGAAAAACCAAACACAGTAATTCCTCTACAGCCCTTTTGTCTGCGTCCGTTTGCCCTCGGCCTCTGTGTGACTGCTACCAAGGCGGCAGCCAGTCAGTGTCAGTGGCCTTTTTCACACTGAGCCAGTCCCTACCCAGGACTGAGCCAGGCCAGCAGGAGATCCGGAACGGCTCAAATGAGCCAAGGCACAAAGGGCCAGCTGCTTGCAGAGCACTGGCTTTACATAGAAGGAAGTGCGGCTTACTGAAAATACTGGATACATGCGATCCCTCTTTTTATAGTGCAGTTATTCCAAAGAGAAGATTAGTGGTGGAAAGAAGCGCAGATTGAAAAGTCATTTTGAGGAAGATGTTTGTAGGGAATGTGTGTATTTCTATATGGAATTACTCAGGATTCTGAGGAATAATTATGAGCATGTATCTCACGATCGACCAGTGAGTCGTTCACTGTCCTCAGCTTTAATCCGTCTTTTCTCAGGGACGTTATTTAATAAAACAAAAGCCCGTCTACTCGCGTTTCATTCGCTGCCACTTTAACTCTTCATCTGTGTGTTTTGCTAAAATCAATTCCCGTACCTTCGCAGCACCTAGCGCCCTGAACTGACATCTGTGGCATGATGCGATGTGAAAGTGTAAAACTGGCCTGACGTGGCGAGCCACACTCATTGTCTGCATTTACTGCGTGCAGCTCGATTTAAGCTCAAGGCAGTGGCTTATGAAGGCATGCAAGTGCACAAACACATCACAGAGGCTCATAAATATCTCATTCTACAAGGGATTTCACGTATGCATTCTTATGAGAGCTTACACTGGGAAAGTTGATGTGCAGTAAGTGCATTAAATATAGCTGCATAAGAGCTGCTGGGCTGATGTGGCGAGGAAAAAAGGACTTAAGTGGAGGAAAGCAATGCTATTTAATTTTCTTTCCTAGCTCTACAGTTCTGTGAGTTTTCCACACTGATAAATCAGGTCAGTTTCAGAGGATGGTTAAGGTTTGTCACATGAAGTCGTAGAGATTCTATGAATGAGTTTTTCTCAGAAGCCTCCAGTTAGATTTCTTTTTATTTTGGTCTCTGCTGCAGTTTAAAGGCTCTGTAACCTGCTTTCCACTGAAAATCAGACTCAGGAGGAGAATGAGCAGTTGTGACTTTGTTTTAGCATTTGGCCCAAAGCCAGATGAGATTCTGACAAACACCTGCATGTTTCTTCAAGAAGTAAAGACACCCAATTTACACTTCCTAATAAACCAACAGCCCAACAGCTGAATGAATGAATATGTGAAACCAGTCAACAACATCATAAATATGCTCTTCATGGACATATTTATGGTCCAAAACATCATAAATATGCAAAATGTTCAGAGTCAGATTTTAAGTGTCAGAGATTTCAGGGTTTTTTTTCTCTCTCAGTTGTTCAGCAGAAACTATCACAATAAAAGCCTTTCAGTGAAAGCTGCTCTCCCTCGAGGTGTCCATTCCCCAAAGGCTTTGTCACAGATGCTCCTTTTTTCCAAATTAGAAAATGATTATCACAGACAGAAAGGTCAAACTGCCTGCAAGAGAAAGCCAGCTTTTTCAAAGTTGACAGTCACAGGCAGACTAAATATGGCTGTATTATGAAAATATTTCAACAGAATATTAACTTGCAAATGAAGAGGATCTGATCTGTGATGTGGTGGTTTTAAATTGCAGTAAAATTCACACCTTTGCAGATAATTGGAGGAACTGTGGTGGACTTTACAAATGTAAAGATCCTGATAGAATAAGATGTGATTCAAACTCAGACTTTGATGGAGCTTTGCTCTCCAGTTGTGTTTGAGCTCCCACCTCCTCAGAAAACTCCTCAAAGAAACAAAACACCACATCAGGAGAAGCATTTCCTCAGCTGTTGACGTTGTTGTAAGATCCAATTTTCAGATATGATAGAGTGGCTTAAAAAACTCTGGGCTGGGCAGTATTGATGTCTAAAGCACTTTAGCAGCATCTCTGTCTCCCACACACACACACACACACACACACACACACACACACAATCCACTTCCCCTTCCTGGTAAAGTACAGGATGTGCGGATGGAGAACGAAGCAGTTTTTTTCCTCTGCTGCTGTTGCCAGGAATGCTTTATGGGCCATGTTAATATTGGAGTTCTCCTGCTGGAAAGATTCAATCAAGCAAGTCACTGCCTTGTAAAGTCATTACACTTTGTGCAATGTCATGCGTTCTGGAGCCAGTGGACAGTCCTGCGTTCTGTCCCGGCGTTAGGGGAGACGGCCCAGCGGAAACACGTGTGCGCCGGCACGTCAGCACCTATAAATAGCCGTGACCAACTAACATAAACACTTTTCAAAAATCAATTAGAGACGCACTCTCCATGACCAAAAACACAGGATGCTGTCCTTGTCAACTTGTGCTCCCGGCAGACTTAAAAACAAAAGACTTGATTCACTTTCCAACTGAATTTGCACGCGCTGGAAGCTGGAGGCTATGAGACTGCAAAAGGCACGAGGAGAGAAGATGATGAAGAGATTGTGAGGGAGGAGGAGGAGGAAGTTGATATCAGGCTGGAATATCAGAGAAATAAAAGTGACCTCGCTGATACCATCTCCTACAACTGTGTCACTTTTCTGACAGGGACAGAAGCGCTGCAGGGAGAAGTTGACATGTGCACACAGGAGAAGAGAGAGAACGGAGAAAACAAAAACACGAGCAGCAGCTTCAGAGGTTTTCACGTGAGTGAAGAGAAAGGAGGAGCGCAGAGGGCAGGAACTACTTTTAAAGCAGTCAGCATGTGCTGGAATAGGCAGAGTCTTACCTGCTCAGAGGCTGTGGTTGGTGGGACGGAGAAGTGAGGAGAGTCAAAGGGTCCCGGGGTGGTCTGGGTGGGAGGGGGGGTCTCGGTCCGGCTCGAAGCAGGGCTGGAGGGGTGGTCCAGGAGATGGGGAGGAAGGATGGAGTGACAGGGAGCAGGGAGACGGGGAGGCTAAAGGGGGGAGAAGAAACGCTGCTTGCCTCTCCCTCCCTTTCTCTCTCTCTCTTTATCTCTTTTCTCCCTCCAACAAACACACACACACACACACACACACTCTGACACGCGCTCAGAGGCAGACACCAAAACCCCGAGTCACTCAGATAATAGGCAGAGAAAGAGTCTTTACATTTACACACTCTGCCACAGGGAGAGGATGGGGGGAGCTCTCCTCCCACTCTGCTCCAGGCAGCCAATGGGAGGCTGCACAGAGGCGTCCAGGCAGCCAATCACAGTGGGAACAGCCGGTGCCTTGCCCCAGCCAATAAGTGCAATAGCTCATATCCAGTTGGAATAATTACAGTATGGAAGGAGTCATGAAAAGCTTCCTTCTGAAGGACAGACCGAGCGTTGCTCTCCAGCCAGTGTGTGATTTAGAGCTGCCACAGACATTAGAGTGATTAGATTCTGGGCCACTTAACCCGGCAGCACAGCACCGCTGCATGCTTCTCTGCAGACCTGGCAAAAGCCCTGCAGCCGCACAGGAAAAGACAGACTGAGAATTACTCATGTACGGTCAAACAGGGGAAGACGTGCACAAAAGGCAGGGACGCACGATGACTCATGCAGGCATGTGTTCACATTCACAGGGTCTCACAGAAAACACCCACAGGATCAATTCCCCTGTGCCACGTACAGCACGTTTACACTGAGCGTCCTCCTCCTACAGCGCTCATCAACTCTGAGCAGAGACTAAGAACAGAAAGTGTGAAATTTCACCAGGCGCCGTTGGGTGCATGTTCACTAAGCAGCACACTTCACTTCTACAAGTCTTATTTTAACCCCCCCCCCCCCCCACCCTCTCCCCTCCTCTTCCCCACCCCCCAATCGATGGCTCTGGCGAGCACCCAGCTTAATAAATGATCAATGGTGAACTGTCAGGTTGAGGAATGAAAAGCACATCACGACTCCACTCCTCATTTCTGCACAGGGGAAGTGAAGGAAACACCGGTTATAATGTTACATCAGAAGCAGAACAGAACAGAGCTTTACAGCTGTTCTCTGTGTCAGCGAACGCAGCGTGCTGAAAGGCAGCTTCTCTGTTTCTGAAGGGATGGAGGGAATTCTCAGGGGCTGCCAGCTGTTGGGGGATGCAGGGTTTTTATACACCGCCGTGCAGCTCAGGGTTTTAACAATAACTTCACTTCACTGTGAAAAGAAAGTGTCCCCCAGGAAAACAGCTGATCAGAGCGTGCACATTAATACCTGTAGGTTCACCTGACCTGTTTAAATACTAACATTCACTGTTACTGTCAGTGTAAATGAACAGAACTTGTTGCTACCTGCTGAAGCCACTCTACTTCCTGCTTAATTACTCTCATTTTTTGTCTTTATGAATAAGAGATGATTATTAATGTGACTCTGCAGGTTTTTGAAAAGTCTTAATTTCATTTACAAATGTCTTGAATACTTTCTCTGTCACATTAGTTCGAACTGTTCTGGACGAGGCAGCAGCTGGGAAACATGACAGTTTCAGTCAGAACCATTGGACCTGCAGCAGACACTGTTGTTCTGTATCTTAATATTTCCAGGTAATCATGTGTCCATCTGGTTCATGTACATATCTTTGACCTGTTGTAAGACTTCTTCATGAACAGCTCGTGGAAACTTCATGTCCACAGCCTGAACACTTCACGTCTCTCCTGGTGGTTTTGCAGGGACTCTGTGGATCGATGAGGCTGTCGATACCTGCCTGCGTTAGAACACAGTCAGATATGTGCAGCACAAGTGTGGCATCAAACTTTCAGTTTATCAGAAAGTAAAACTCAGGAATTTGTCTTCCTCCTGAGGTCGATCCTGACCTGCAGGAGAAGCTTGACAACACTGGAGTCTTTGTGTATAATGGCAGCTGAAATTGGACAAACATGCATGAGGCCTAATCAGAAAAATCATTTCACGGATATTTATTCCGTTGACGTGAGTTTCCGTGCTTCCTCCCGTGCGCCAGTTTGCATCTTCACAACACGACGACTGTGAATGACGCCGTGCATCACAACGTCCCCGCACGAATCCAATCAGTATGGAACCAGCAGCAGCGACAGAGCAGAGGGGTCACAGAGCGCTGTCACTTACAGTAGCATCGTTTTTACAGAACGGGGCTGATACGAGCCCCCGTCTGCGTGAGAGTGGGAGAGGAAGAGACATAAAAAATTCATTAGGAGATGGAAGGAGATGTCATATCGAATATGTAGCCAGCTGCACTGATGGCCGCGGCCGGTGAGCTGTGTGAGGCTGGTGAGGAAGCTGTGAAGCGGCGCTGTGGGCCTGACCGGGCTGAATGTTAAATTACATCATCAGCAAACAGACGCACGATGAACGCCAACAAATACTTATTTAAAGTGGTTAGTTTGTAAAAGACAAAAAAAACAATCACTGCCTGGTTTGATCTGCGTCAGTGATGAAGAGGGACTGTGATTCTAAACGAGCTGCTGTGCTTTGGCTCAGAGTTTTGGCTTCTTTCTCCTCAGTGCTGCTAAGTGACATTTCCATCCAGAGAAATGCATAAAATATGCATTAACCCAAACGCACAGCACAGATTGCATTAATTAAAATGCATCAGTTATAGGAAATGTGATTTTTGTCTGACAGGAAGTGGCTTTACTTCGACTTTGAGCCGGTTACTTTGCAAATGTAAAGGCGTCGGAGCAACACACCTGGATCAGGGTATAAAGGAGAGGGTGAGGTATGATGACGTGGTCAGAGCCGATCTCCACGACGCCAGGAATATCCACTCCAGATAACATCCTCCTCATCAAATATTTAAAGACAGGAGGGAAAAAATAGACTTAAATGCCAGAAGATTCACAAGGGGATTTAAAGACTGGGAGATTGTTACTCATTATCCTTCTAAATGTCAGGGAAATGTGAATGCCCTGCAGTAGGTCTTAAGTACAGTCACTACACAAATGTTGCTTTAGGCCTCATTATTCCCCTTTCAATTGGTGGGGAAACATGTTGCTTTAGTTTAAGGCAGAATGCATTAAAACAGTGAAGACATTTACTGAAGATTTACAGCAGGCAGAGTGTGTTGGTCCTCACACACACACACACACACACACACACACCTCTGTGTAAAATAACACATCTCTGCTCTGAGATAAGACACAGCAGAAGGTCACAGACCACAGCCTCCACAGCAGATACTGGTAGCTTTAGGTTAATGTGACAGTGAGTCACCGGCGTCGAATAAACACAGCTCTCAGATCAGATAACTGAGGCTTTTTGCTTCCACCCCGATCGTAATTAAGTCATCGCCCCCCCACCCCACCCCCACCTCCAGTATCTGGTTGTCACCTTGTTGTATCATTACTGTCGCTGGATCATTTCGCTGTACTTAGTTATTACTTAGCACCCACTAAATATAGCTTTGCCCAGGCAGCCAGTGTGATAGCTCTTTGCAGCAAAGCCAGCTGTGGGTTGTTACACCCCCACCCCCAACCCCCCCACTCTAACCTCAGTCAGTCAAGAAGACTTAAATGGATAAAACGCCACTCAGTCAGTTATGTTTCCTCCTGAAGATTTACTCCAACAAGGACACTGAGAAATTGGACGGGAGTTATTCTGCTAGTTTATTTTTCTTTAAAGTGGGGGCCCAGCTGTGACACTTCACCCCCCCCCCTCCAGTCAATTAATATAAGCCTTACAGCTCTGGTAAGGACTCAGTGGGTTGCGATGCTTAAGAGGCAGATTTGACAGGAGCTGAGTGGGGACTGACTATTTACTGATTATTTTTAGGAAATGCTGCTTTTTTATTTGGGGGTGGGCGAGTGGATAAATCTGAGCCTCCGTCCATCAGCTACACTTGATTCTCAGATGACACGCCGCTGAAGATGATGCCTTCAGGCTCGACATGTTTAATACGACTTCTGCACGAGTTTACTGAACTGTCAAACTGACCCCAGCAAAGTTTTTACGATGTTCACTGTCGTCTGTCTTCAAGTATAAGCCTGTGAAGTTTGGTGACTGTATGTTGACACACAGGCTCAAATTCAAACTAATAAAGGTTTAGCTGCACGTTTCAGACTCTGAGCATCTCCTGTGTTTCCCTCAGAGCCTCAGGTGGAATCCTTTCCTGCAGCTGCAGTTTGTCCTGAACAGGCCACAATGTTTGGAGCTAGTTAGCAGAAGTTAGCATGCTCACCAAACACAGTGAACACGGTTAACATCACGCCTGCTTCATTAGCATGTTAGCATAGTCTCTGTGATCATGTTGTCATGCTATCATTAGCATTTAGCACACAGAGAGCTGATTAGTCTTTCACAGTGAGTTTTACAAACTAATTTGCCTCTGGTGTGTGTGTGTGTGTGTGTGTGTGTGTGTGTTTACAGTGAAAACATAAACAGCTTATTCAGCAGAATGTTCTGGGTTATTTTACATTTGCTTCCTGTTGCGTTTAGACTCACTGACGCTCGATGCAGCAGCTCAGACTGCTGCTCTCCATACTTTGTCTTCACAACAACTTTTTTTTTTTTTTTTTGAGTTTGCAAACCCAGCCTCATCTGCAGCTGGTTTATTTTGGCGTTTGATACTCAGTGTTTACTCTATTTTTGTCATTCGGATGTGCTAAAATATCAGAGCAGCAAAGCTAAGCTGCGAGCTGCTGTAACTCCTGCCTGTCACACCATGAACACCTCCTCCACAGTCCCATGGTGCCATGAGAGGAAAGACTTCATTAATACTGAGAGAACTGTCCTTTCTTTCTGAGTCGCCAGTGAATGAACATGGTGACCTTTTCAGTATAAAAGCACTGCTGATATTAAGGCAAAGTTAATGAAAGGCAATAAAATCTGAACCCTGAAGATCAATAACATTTCTTCTTTGTTTGCGAGCACCTAACATGGCGAGTTCTACCTCCATGCCCCAAAACCAGAGGACAGGTAGGAATCCGAAGCACTGGATGGAGCCAACTGTTGTAGAGAATCCAACTCTCTCATGAGTTGGCGGAGACCAAACAACCAGAAAAAAGAGGTTTTCATCAACAGGGAGAGAAAACAGAGCTGGAGAGGCTGCAGAATTACAGCGACGCAGAAAGAGCACCACAAAGAGCCACTCAGGTGAGGAACGACATCAAAAGGAAGAAAAAGAAAAAGCTGTGACAAGCTTACAGCTGACATCCAAATGGAGGAGGAGAAAAACAACGTTCTCCAGGAAGAAATGAAGGTCGGGCAGGACGAGTTTGAGACTGAGCTCCAGATGGAGAAGATGAAAAACAAGAAGAACTGGAGAAACTCAGAGCTTCACAAATCAAGTCCCTCAAAGACAAGACATCACAGGACGAGCTGCTGGTGCAGGACCTGAGGGACGTACAGGACGCCTGGTGGAGGAGATCGACCTCGTGCAGAATGACGCTGCCGAGAAAGAAGTCAAAACTCAGCTCAACGATCAGCTCTCACACAACCAGGAAATATCAAAGCATCAAGGGTGAGTGGAAGGATTTAAATATCAGAAAAAACCAAACCAAAAAAACCTTTATCTCCTGCGTCTCTTGCTGTATTTAAACGTAGGTTGTACTGGAACAGTCGAGAGTTCAAGAACCTGTTGAAAATATAGTCACTGAAATGTCATTATAATTAAGAAATTAAGAACCACATATACGCAGAACTTTTCTCATGATTCCTGATCAATATTTCACAATTTCATGTGTTTAATCCAAGAGATCCCTGCATGTTGATCAGTGAGCTTTAGAGATGCTGACATATGGACTGTGTCTGTTTCTGCTCTTTATGCTAAGCTAAGCTAACTGACTGCTTGCTGTAGTTTCATATTTAAAGGAGCTGCAGTGTAATCAATATGTTTATAAGGAAGATAAATAATAGATCAATAGTTTGTATCCACCATGACCTAACAGTGAGAACCTCTCTCATGGTGGGCATATCATTTTAGAGAAACTACCAAATTAGGCCAACTCTGAATGATTCAAATTAATCTTCTTAATCAAGTATTATCTTGAAACGCCTCCTAACTTTAAAGAAGAGATTTAAGGGGATTTCAGAAGCCATCGCCAAAGACTCGTGACCTAATTCAGTTCTTTTAAAATCCACTTTACTTGTAGACCTACAGCCAATGTATGTGTGATCTGAGCTGGTAATTTCATTTAGAAAAATGTCAGTGTTCACTCCACTGTTCACACAAAAGACCTGGCACCTACATTACCCACAATGCATCTCGACTGCAGAGAGTTCGATCACAGATTCAGATGATTTATGCTACGTGCAACATGTAGCTCTGAGCCGTTAGCTTCCATCCATTATCTGAACCACCTGTCACTTTGAGGGTTGAGGGTTTGAATCCAGAGGTGACAGTGCTAACCACTGCTCCACTGTGCCTCAGCAACGTGTCCAGGCTTTTCACAAACACCTGGAAAAAGACTTCATTAATTTCCTGACAAGGATTTAAAAAACAATGAATAAAAAGATAACAAGACTCAGTGATGGATTCTATATGAAGTTCCTGTTGGTGCACATTTTTTAGTTTTAACATGGAAATCACTATCAAATCAAATACCGATGAGAAATGAACATTATCAGGTCATGATTGATTTGAATTATCTGACAGATGCAGACTGACTGTGAAGGTTAACAGATGATGTATCACTGGAAGGAAGTGATTTGTGGTGGGGTCACTGCAGCAGCATCCCTTTGACTGGGACATAAAGCTGCAGAGTGAAACACATCAAGGTCTCGGTGGCGTCAGAGGTCGACACGAGATGGTTCCATTTGGTCCGGTGGATAAAATAATTCACGGCGCTGTGCAGCAGCTGACGTACAGCACATCACATCACTGCTGTGGTTGAAAAAGACTTTAATTCAGTGCCTGGGAGAAACAGTACAGCACATTTTGTTATAAAAATGGATTTCCACAGGTTCAGTCAAGACATCAGTAGCACTAAGGCCAGGTTAGTCTCTGAAAGTCAAAGCTACTGCAAAAAAACAACAACAAAAAAAAAAAAAAGGTCCTGGTTTTTCCCTCCCTAACACCTACGACAGAAATCACTCCAACGACTCCAACAGCAAACTAATCACTTCCTCACTGCTTCTCTGTAACGTGGTGAAAGGGAAAATAATCATTTTAGATTCAAAGGGCTCAATTTGCTCCAGAGGGAACCTCGCCCTCTGGATGTGGGATTATTCATTACAGTAGTGTCTGTGTCCAACAAGGTCATTTAAATGTGGGGCGAAGTAAAAGCATCTGAGGGAGTAAAAACCACTGTAACATTTACATATTTGTAGAATAATGCATAAAAAAGAAGTGGTAGAATATATGAGCTTATTGTGTGAAGCAGTCCTGGTTGTGTAATAAGGCACAGTTTCTGATCAGAAAAGAATTAAATGCTCTGTGCTGCGCAGAATATAAATGAGGGTATTTAGCATTTTTTAATTTTTCCTAATCATTTTTTTTGTCCTTACATAACTTCATTTAAAAATAAATATCTATTATCTTCTTTAAATTTAAAATAGTCCTTAAAAGTTTGCTGTACCCCATCATAACCCACAATTCTAAAATGAAATTGTAAAAAAAAAAAAAAAAAAAAGTGGAAATGATCCATACCTAAAATAAAAAATAACAGGATGGATATAGCATTTTTAAAAACAGTTCAAAAAGAAAAACAAGAACAAAAACAAAACAAGAACACAAACAGACATGTAATATACAGATTTCTTTTTTAAATGGATACAATTTGAGAACACATTTAGCTTCTCTGTTGTTGTTCCACCTCTTGAAGAAAATATGTGCCAATGCCCCCAAGAAAAAGGACCAACACCCCCTCTGTTCAACCCATCTCTTTGGCGTTTCATGGAGGGGAGGAGCAGACGATGCAAAGCGTCTCTGCCAGGCAAAGAGCCACGGGGCCAGTTCACTGGACGCTGCAGGTTCACACGCCGTGTTAACAGGGAGGAAAAACAAAAAAACAAAACTGGGGCCTGGAAAAAAAACAACAACAAAAAAAGAAAGGATGGACGGGCTTTATTTTTTGGAGTGTGATATGAGGGCGTTCTCGATGCAGAGGACGATGTAGGAGCCGGAGCAGCTGCTGGAGGTTTGCTGCAGGAGGTGGCCGCTCTGCAGCGATGACGCCAGACCAGTCACAGCGCGCTCGCCCGCTCGCCACGTTTCACAGTAGTGGTCTGTTTGCCGGTGGCCTTTGTTGTTTGATCCGTGCCAGACCATTTTCTCCGGCCTGTGGCAAAGAAAAAAAAAAAAAACGAGCGCAGAGGTCAGAACGTGTTTACGTTAAATATACATCTGAGAAGCTGCGTCGCTGACTCACCATGCGCTGTCCCTGAGGATATCTCGACCATCGAAGGAGTAGATCGGCACGTTCTCCTTCATTTTGCTCGCGTCGTCACCAAACATCGACTCCCAGCTGCTGAACAACACCTGGTCCTGAAAGGACGAGAATACAAAGATGAAAACTTCAGCTCTCCTTCAGCAGCAAGATAAACAGAGAATTCAATCAAACATCTGAACTGCCTCCGCCCCAGCAGCAGCCTCTCACCTTGAGGTTCAAGATGGGGAAGCTGTCCCTGTCCGACCTGCGGACGATGGTGTAGAGGTCTTGAAGCTTAGAGGACAGGAAGGCTCTGAAGGTTCCCTTCAGGCCCACGGCACGAGCCTGCTGGAAGCACAGGAAGTCAGCCCCGCGGATTCCTCGCATGTTACCGGTCTGAGGGGCGTTCAGGGCGATGAGGTGTAGCTGCGGAGGACAGGTTGGCGTTAGAACAGCAGCTGCTAATCAAATACAGTGTTGGTGAGCTCTCGTGGTTCAGCTCCACTCACTCCAGATCCTGACGTGTCCACGTGGCCTCCAGGCTGCGGGACAGGAGGGCTGGGTCGCCTCTGTGGGGTGACCGGGTATCTGTTCTCAGTGTGTGGGGTGGCTAATCGTCCGTCTGTGTGACCCGTGTGTCTCGGATCCGGGAACCTGGGATCGTACTGCGGGGGGTATCTGGGGTCCACGGGCGGGTGTGGTGGAGGCTCAATGGGACGTATGGCAGAACCAGACTGGGAGTAATGGCCAGCGCCGTTGTTCTGGGACTGGTCCCGGGACTCGGGGTACAGGACCACGGGAGGAGGCTGGACCTCCGCCACCTCGTTCTCCTGGAACAGAAAAACACGATCAGTCAGTGAACGTCAGACGGTGAAATACGTTTATTCGGTCGTTGAATTAAACTTACCAGATCTCTGAAGAAGGGCCTGTACTCTCCGAGCTGAGAGGAGGAAGGAGAAGATTAAATAAGCAGAAATCAAGCAGCAGTTTACTTCGAATATGTCTTATTGGGATCTAGGATTTCCGTACCATGACTTGCCGCAGTCCATCGCGCACTCTCAGGTAGAGGTCTGCCCGGTCTATGATGTAGACGAGGCTGCCCTCTGCCTGACGTCTGGCAGAAGCGATCATTGTGTCGTACGATCTCAGCACTGTAACCTGAGGACAAAAACAAAGATGGACGCCGCGTTTCATCGGGCGAGTTCTCGTTAGACACGACACAACTGGACCAGTCTGCAGACTCATCATTGTGAATTAGGAGTTGTATCTGGAACTGTGATGGTACTTACTCCAGAGGAGAGACCAGGACTTCCAGGTGGGCCAGGAGGACCAGGAGGTCCTGGGACACTGACGGCTTGAAATTAAAACAAAAACCTGTTAATGACTCAGCTCATGAAAAGCTCCGGTCAACACTGTCTCCAGTAGCAGCAACAACAGTCCGTATGATGTAGACTAAATCTTCAAACTTACGGTGATTGGGCCTGTATACTCCAGGAAGTGAGCCTGGAGATCCTGGAGGTCCAGGTGGTCCTGGAGGACCTGGACGTCCATCATAACCAACGCCTGGTGGCCCCGGTGGTCCCTGAGGTCCAGGAGGGCCCACAATGGAATCTCCCTTTGGACCCTAACATCAGAGAGAAGCATTTTTAAAATGTCCCGCACGTAGACGGAGGTTTCATCGTACCGGACGCTTCACTCAGAACTCACCGGTAAACCTGGTTTTCCAGAAGGTCCTGGTGGACCTTGGACTCCGAAACGTGGGTCATAATATCCACCACCGGGCTCTCCCTTCTCTCCCTTCACACCTGGATCTCCAGTTTCTCCTTTCAGTTCATTCTGTTGGAAAACACTGTGATAAGTTTTCTTCTTATTTCACATCTGACACAGCGACAGAACAGACTGCTGGTGGAGCCATCGGCCACTTTACCTTGAACGCGTAAATATCAAAGTTAGACGCCGTTCCTGGAAAGAACAAAGCTGTTTTAGTGACGAAGCTTCAGTCCTGTACTGCAGTAGATGTGTCTGTAATCATGGTTCTGGGTGTTTATTTAATTCAAAGTCTAGAATCTACCTGGGATTCCTGGAAGTCCTCGCTCGCCACGCTCTCCTTTTTCCCCTTTAGTCACTGCAACACAACACATACAGTATTTACACTGCACAGGTGTATCTGATAACACACAGTAACACTGTGCCACCCTGATTCACTGATAGTGATGTCGTCTACGTTTTATCACTTCATCCTCCAAATCTGAGACCTGACGGCTTAATCTCTTCACAGAACAGTGTCTATCTGCTTCAGGCTGAGGCGGCTGGATCAAACTGAAATTAAGATAGAACTGTTTATCTCTGCAGACACTGTAAACCTTTTCTCTGAGCCCTCTCTCTGTCTCACAGTGTTACGTATCTGGTGCTAAAACAGCAGACTGAGGCGTGCTCCGAGGTCGTACCTGGATAATTCCTTGAGGTTTCATCGTAGCGCTGTGAACGGAAAGAAAGGAAAAAAGCTTAATGACACCAGTAAGAGCAGAGGAAAAGATGTGTCTAAGGTTTAAGATAAACACAGCAACTGATTCACTATTTGAGCAGCCAGATAAAGCCAATAATGACTGACTGCCAAAGTGTAAATATCAATCGCTCGGCTCTCATACATGACAGAGATTTTACCACAAACTGCTGCACAGAAATGTTCAGGTACCAGGTTTTGGATCTTGTGTACTCACATTGAAGCGATCTATAGGAATGGCTGGACCAGGGGGTCCAGGTGGTCCTGGTGGTCCAGGTGGGCCCTGATGAAAACAAAGTGACTCTCATTAGAAACTAACATGAAGAAATAACATGAATAAGTATTTTATTCTTTTTCACAGCTGCTCACAGTGAAACATAAACACAGAGCAGAAGAGCTGACGTGTGTTGAATGTTTTGCTTCATTAGTCTTCTTCTGCAGCTGTCCAGTCAGCCTACCTATGGTATTGGTAATAATACTGATACTCACTGGGTAGCCATATCCAGCACCACCTCCCGGCTCTCCTTTCTCACCCTTGTATCCATTCACACCAGGACGACCCTGAGGAGAGGAACTCACAGATTCACTTTTTCCTACACTTGAATAAACTAAAACAGTGACATTGAAATATATCTTATACTAATGTGATACTACACAGTGGCTGCAGAAAGTATTCAGACCCCCTCACTTTTTGCACACTTTATTGTGTCTTAGATTTGATTGTAATTGGGTTCTGCAAAGAGTTAAATTCAGTGTCTCTTCAGACCAGAGAAATGTGTCCCTTAAATACCGTTTGGGAACTCCAAGAGGGCCGTCATATGACTTTTACTCAAGGCCTGATTGATGGAGTGCTGCTCATATTTCAGGCAGGTTCTCCATCTCTGCAACGACCGTTGGGTTCTTGCTCTCCGAGGCTCTTCTTGCCCAGTTACTGAGTTGGACCAGAATCAACTCTCGAGTCCTGCTGGTTCCTTCTTCTATTTAACTCTCACTGAAGTCACTGAGCTCCTGGAAACACTCAGGGTTTTATACCTTTGCCCTGATTTGCCTTAGACTTCACGCTGACACGTTAACTGTGGAGCCTTACAGTGGTGCTCCAGTTATGACAAAACTGACACGACAGTAAAATGTATGAAAAGTGAAATGGTCTGAATTCTCTGTAATGGAAACACAGAACAGTAAAATATATCAACATAAGACACAGAGGGACTTACAGGTCGTCCAGGCATTCCAATTTCACCTTTTAATCCAGGAGGTCCATACTGACCCTGCAGCAATAAATCATGAAATAGAGGACAATGTGAGGTAGGAGAATGATGAGGAAAAGATATGTGCTTTAAATTCAAAACCGTTTTGATGAATCTTGCTTGAACGTCTCAACATCTCAAACACTTACAGAGGGACCAACAGGTCCAGCAGGTCCTCGGTCTCCCTACGAGCCGATGAAGGAAGATCAGTTTTAACAGCAGAAAATCAACAGAGCAGATCACACCAGGCAACAGACGCAGACACAGTCAGCCAGCTGCAGCGAGACTCACCTTCTGACCTCTTAACCCGTCCAGATGCAGCAGATTTCCATCAGGTCCGATCACTAAGCCTGGCTCGCCTTTCTCACCCTGAACACAGAGCATAGACTCAGTTACAGTCACGTCTTTATGATGACGAGGAGATAAATGAACGACTGAACAAACAGATAACCAAGACTTTCACCTTCACTCCGTAGCCAGGAAGACCAGGATCTCCTCTGTCCCCCTTTGGTCCCATAGGTCCCTGCAGGATGAAAAAACAAAAACATCATCCAACCTGTTAGAAAATGAGACGTTGATGTTCGATATGATCTAAAGGCATCATGGGTATTTGGGAAAAAACAGAAATGTGACTTACAGGGAATCCAGCCTGACCAGGTAAACCAGGTCCACCCTGCACAGGAAGACAACACGATTTACATTTCACTTCATTAGACTGGTGGTTACAACACAACCACTTATTCTATAAAATGTGTGTGCAGCTTTCACTGAATGTTGTACGACTGACTTTAATAACATATTGAATTGGAAACAGATGTTAATGGTTAGATAATTTGATCCCTCACACACTGATTTGTATTTAGAGCAGCAGCTCCATCGCTGCCCCAACACACACACAAGGACAAGTTAATTGTACGTTTCACCACGTGGTATAAATCTAACATGTTTGTCTGTCACGTCTCAGCCCCTCCACCCACTCTACAATTATAATCACAAGTGCACAATCAATGTTATTAAGTGCACGGAGGAACATTCAGGGCCACGGAAAGTCTATAGTTACACTAAATACATTTATCTAAGTGTAAAGGCAGAATCCCAAAACAGTGCATCATCTGTATCAGTATCATGTACAGATGTCTGAGAATATACCTGAGGCCTGACACTGCCGACGACTCCGTCAAACTGTAGGGACACAAACAGAACAAATGATTAAAAGTCCTCAGTCTGAGTTGTTATTTTCACGTCTGCCATCTTGTTTTTTTTTTCCTTACATTGTCAGATGAGTAGATGATTTGTCCTGGTGGTCCAGGTGGACCTGGTGGACCCGGGAGTCCGGTTCCGTCTCGACCTGCTTCACCCTAAAACCACAGCGAGATGATGAAGAACCTTCCCCACTGACAAGACGTCCAAAACCAACATGAATCAAATGCAAATGAGACTTTCATGATATTCACCCTCTCTCCTTTGTCACCTCTGTCTCCCTTTGGTCCCTGTAAAATTCAAGAATGAAACACTTACTTTAACAACTTTAACAACTTTAGCATCCAAACACCTGCTTCACGCACTGATAGGTTGGACTAAACAGTGAGAGGCAATCAGGCAGTTTCAGATACAAGAAAAAGAAAACTCTCTAAAGTCATGTGTCCTTGTGAGCCGCTCCGAGGGTGCATGAAATATTCTTTTTTTTTTTTTAATCAGACTGTCGGATGTGGAGGGAACTGCCTCTTCTACCTGAGGACCAGGGAAGCCATCCAGCCCAGGTCGTCCATCTCTTCCTACGGGACCCTCGTTGCCCTTCGGACCCAGTATGCCAGGCAGCCCAGGTTTACCCTGCAGAGGTACGTTCATGTTATATGAAACACGCACAAAGAAAGTTATTGTAAAAACACATAATGACGGTGTAAAGCAGGAGCAGTAAGAAAACAAAACTCAGCTTTATGTGCTAGGTTTCAAATTCAGTACAGGACTGTCTGTTTTAATATTCTTTTAGCCAGAGCTGCAGATCTGAATGACACTCCAAAGGTAATCCATTAAAGATAAAATGTTCTGTGTTCACATGTTTGTATCCATTTTATTTATTGATTTATTTATATGTAAGGACTTCATTTCGGATGAATGAAGCCGTGGCTTTGTTTCCTCAGCATCAGTGAAACCACAGCACAGGAGAGTATGACAGATTCATCTACTGACAATACCCGAAGCTTGAACTGAAGTGGAGTTGAATGAGTTTAAGACACTCGAGGGAGAACAAGGACTAAACTCTGGCTGATCGCTTCGAGATTTCACTTCAGTCCCAGGTCGCTGTACCTCAGGCTTTTTGTGTTTTTCTGCTCATTAAAAACCTTGAGAGTTATTCCTGACTACACTACTCAAAACAAGATCCTCATTTGATCCAACAGTTTATACTTTACAAGTAAAGAATCCATTTGAGTTGAACTAGGGGTAAGAAGACCACTCGAGTCCTCATTTACTTACCGGAAGTCCAGGTAAACCAGGAGGACCCTGAAAGCAGGAAACATTTACCTTGGTTATTTGTAAGCTCATATCCTTTGATAAGTTCCAGGTATATATTCATACACATGTAAAATATAGACATGTATTGTAGATCAGAGTGTATGGCAGCCAAGACAAACAGTAACTGTTCATTTTCAATGTTGGAATTTAAATTAACAACATAACATGGGTGCTGTTCTTGTTACAGGTGTCTTCTACTGCTTCAGAATTCACACCTGTGCTTCCAGAAGACACAGTTTAGCTCAAGAGAAGCATTGGAAACACTACTTATTTTCTTGAGGACTAATTTCAGACTTTGTCTGTAATGTTAGGAGAGAGAAACGTAGCACTGACCTGTCTTCCTTCTGGGCCTCTGACACCAGGAAGTCCATTGGTGAAGCCTCCACCAGAGCCCTCCATGTCATCCTTCAAACACCAACAAAGAGTTGAAGACATTTTTCATGTATTATGAGATTAAATTCTGATGTAAACGGTGCAGAAAGATTAAGATTTAGTCATTTTTATTTAGAACTTTTATCTTTTATCAGGAGATTTTGTCGTTTCTATCAAAAGACATCTTCACCACCGAAAAACCTGAGAGAGAACTTACAAATCCAACACGATAACTTGGTCCAGGAGGCCCGGGAGGCCCAGGTGGCCCAACTGGTCCGATGGGTCCAGGCAGACCAGCGAGTCCAGGCTCTCCTGAAGGTCCAGGTAAACCAGGTTCTCCTTGAGCTCCCTGTAGGATGGTAGGACAGAAGTCAATAAATAAAAAAACAAAATAAAAGCAAACACAAAGGTTTCATCTATCGTAAAGTTTATCTAAACATGGTACGTTGAATTTGTTCTCAGGAATCTCATGTATCCTTCAACAAACTACTGACACCTGTGTCATGCAGCATTCAGTTACCAGTAATAAAAAGTATTAGAAAGTACAGAGTAATAAAGTCACTGCACAAACACACATGCTCATTTCTCTGGGACCTAATTCAGATGTCACTAAACGTTAAATCAAACCATAGCCAGCACTCAGATTAAACTTTAAGTCAGGTCTGTAGCTGACATTATTTGACAAAACATTTGCATATTGTTAGAAGACACAAATCCCCTGAGATAGTTGACGTGTACCTGCAGATGGGAAGGCTTAGGAGAGTAGGAGGAGGATAAATAATGAGGCAGCAGATTGGTGAGAAAAGAAAAGTAGGAGCTTGGCTGGAGAAATGAAAAGGGATGGGAAACGTTTTAGAAATAGTTATCAAGTGGACACAAACCCAAAACCACGCTACTCTCACTATTATGTCTAATGACATCTTCTCTTCTACTGGTTACAAGGCTGATTTGTAGTTGGCTGTGTGTGTCTTGGAGAGTAAATCTCACTGTAAAGTGGCAGGGTAAAAAAAAAAGAAGGAACAAATTAAGGTCATAAATCTGCACCTTCTCTCCAACGGCTCCTGGAAGACCCAGCTCGCCTGTATCGCCCTGGAGTAAGAACAGAAGAGTTGGACAAAAAATATATTATTGAGCGGAGCTTTTCCCTTTTTTGAGTGTTTAGCTTTTTAAAACATCTGCTGCTTTACAGGATTCAGCGACCGGACGATCGTCATGCTTTTAAATGTGTATTCCACTCAGACTGTGAAACACACCTGTTATAAACAGAACTCTGGATTCGTGTTATTTTACCTCCTGCTCGTTTAGAGCTGTGTTCATCTCACATTACACATTACCTCATGTTATCCAACCAATCCAACAGGCCATCAGTCAAGTCAAAACAAGTCAAATGTCACTACTGAGCAGCTTTGTGGGTTAAGATCCACAGACGTTTTGATAGCAGCAATCATTTTCACTTGACATTACCTTTTCTCCCTTGGGACCAGGAGCTCCTGGGAGGCCATCGGTACCCGGTAAACCAGGCAAGCCCTGGGGGGCCAAAGGATTTGGTTCAGGTTTACAGCAGTTGTTGATTTAGTTAGATTGTGAAATCTAGTGAGCAGTTAATGGAGTTAACAGGCCAGTGGTGCTGAGAGACACTTACAGGTTGACCGGGCGCCCCATCCTTTCCTGGTGGTCCAAATGCCCCAGAGCTGGATGCTGTGCTGGCTGTAGAGGGACCAGGAGGCCCGGGGGGACCGGGGGGACCCGGCACTCCAGGCAGTCCAGGCAGTCCCTACAACAAAGAAGAGTCCTCCTCATACTTTGCTTTTGACAGTCAGGACACAAGCGTGGTACAACTTTTGTCAGCTCTCCTCACCCGAATAGATTCCAGGTCAGGGAACCCTGAACCTTCCATGTCCACAAAAGTCTGGAACACATCAGATCAAATCAGTCGTATTATTCAACAAATCATTCGTGAAATCACGAATTTCTGCTGATGTTCATTGTGTCTCGATGTTGCAGATCACGCGACTGAAGCGAAGAGTAACTCACAGATCTGAATCCTGTTCCTGGAGGTCCTGGAGGCCCTGGAGGTCCCCTGGGGCCAGGCTGACCCTCTCCACGGTCTCCCTGTGTGAACAAGACTCAGTAAGAGAAAATACGCAGCTGTATTCATACAGAGATATCTATTCAAAAAGTTTATTTTACTGTACTGTACTGTATGTTTTATGTCTCTGACCTTCTCTCCCTTGGGTCCAGTGTCTCCTGGAGTTCCTGGGAAACCTGGAGGTCCTTCAGGACCCTGTGATGAAGAAACCATACTGTTAGGACACTGAAGATCGTCATGGACGTACAACAATTGAAAGCAAAGTGTAAAGGTCTTAACGTTAACAATCCCTCATCATATAAATATTTGACTGTTGATAAGAGATAAAAAAAGAAACTTACAGTTTTTCCATCCTCTCCAGGATCACCCTGCGAGATGGAAGTAAGGAATTTATTCAGTACACATCTGTGAATTAGGGATTTTTTCTTGGTTTCTCAACATAAAAAATCTATCTGCAGTCTACTAACTGGCTCTCCATCAGCTCCTGGTGATCCTGGGACACCTTGTGGTCCAGGTGGTCCTCGGGGTCCGGGGACTCTCGAAACAACTGAGCCGTCACCACCAAGTGAGATTTCAGTTGCAAGCCCTGGAGGGCCAGGAGGGCCAGGGGGTCCAGGGGGTCCGGGGTCACCCTTCTTTCCTTGATAGCCAAAACCTGCACTGCCCTGGAGACGAAGACGCATCAGTGTTAAATCTCAAAAACAGAAGAAGGTGCAGTGATGACACTTCCAGAAACCAACACTGAGATAAACACCATCAAATAACACATTCATGTATTAACAGACCTGTTCTAGTGAGGGAAGGAGGAGAAGAAGACGAAGAAGAAGAAGGAGGAGGAGGAGGAGGAGGAGGAGACTACGAAGACGAAAAAGAGGAAGAAGAAGAAGATGAAGATGAAGAAGAGTCAAACGTAAAGAATAATAGAATCATTAACTCACCTTTGCTCCTTTTTCCCCTGGTTCTCCCTGATAAGTAAAAACAGTGAAACAGTGAAGTCAACACTAAAAAGGAGACATAAATATCCACAAACATATCCAGTTGTTGGAGAATTTCACCTACAGTACTTCATACTGAGGTCACCTTCGAGGACTTTCCACTTTATAATCACTGTGACAACATTTGGCCGATCAAGAATCCATAAACACACATACACACACACATATTTTCTGCCTATAGAAATAAAATATGCACAATATAAAAAGTAAAATGAGTCTTGTTGCAATGCTGATGCCTGTATTAGATTAAAGCTTGCAGCTCCCTCTAGTGGTCCTTTGGGATATTTCACCAAAGTTCGGGTCTCCTCAGTGCGATCCAACTCTCAAACCACATATCACAAGCTACTGGTCTGGAACAGACTTTAAAAAAACCAAAACAACAACAACAACAAAATCCAAACCTTCTCTCCACGGGCTCCACCTCGTGAGCTGGAGCCAGAGCCTGATTCTCCCTTCGGCCCGATTGGACCCCTGTCTCCTTTCTCTCCTTTTTCCCCTCGGTCACCTCGCTCTCCTTTAGCCCCAACCGGTCCTGGAAAATGACGACAGAGGACAGAGTCATTAATACCCTCGTGGAGAGACCTCTCAGAAATGATTAACGATCGCATCCCGCATCCCAAACAATAAACAGGACATTTCCTGCTCCCAAAAGAAGAGGAGAAAAGAGGAAAAAGAAAATTACTTTTTGCTTGATGTAGCAAGAATCCCAGTGTACAAGGCTGCAATTTATAAGGCATGTCAAGGTTTGGAGGTGGTAACTGAGTGCACCTCCACACAGCTGCATGCACCACCATCCTGACATTTATTTTCTGGCGTGACCCGATTTGACTTTACTCCTCCTCCACCTGAACGTGTCACTCTCAGTGGAGACTCTATGAAATATATCCCACTTCTTCACCAACACTGCCGACATGCTCAGTGATGAGCCGTCCACTGCAATATGTCAGTTTAGTGGTGAGAATTTAGGGGCAGGAAAATGGATCCCACGCCACTGAATGGACACGTGAACAGAAAATTCACCTGTCTGTTCCGATCCAAAACCAAAAATAGTTTCTCCATCCTTTTTCTAGAACCAGACGTCCAGACCATGCAACATACACAATTCTTTCCTCTCTTTCTTGCTCATTTCCTCTCTCTCTGGGGAGCTCCTCTGCGTCCTCTCTGACTTTTTTTCTGGGGATTCTTAATTTTTCACTCCCTTGGCCTAAATACAAACATGTCCACCACCCCACAAAGCAGATAAATTCATGCTTCTGAAATCCATGTGTGGTCCCACATGAGAAGCACACACATGGATCAGGCAGAATATCAATGCAGAGAACAGGAAGGAGAAGTAAACAGAGGAGATCCGGATGCTTTTCTCTGTGTTTTCAACTCCTCTTTGACCCACCTGGTGACCCAGGAAGTCCGGGTCGGGACTCCACAGAAACTGAAACGTGCTGGGAGTCGCTTGCTGAACACAAGGCAAAAGGCAGATTAACAGTTTTTTTCAGTCACTTGGCTGCTCGAGGACATAAGGTAAGATATTTTATCATTTTGTTGTTTTCTGTTTTTTGTGTTCAATGTTAGTGCAGATGCTTTATTAAAGGCAGCTTCGCAGAAAATGTCATATTTTTAAATTTGTAATCTTCATTTGGGAACAACAACAACATCAAGTCTAAAACAAATACACCAAGAAAAGATGAGGAAAATGAGACCTAAGTCATTTTTACTTCAACAGTTGCCTAATGTGTTATTCCTGACACCACCACCAGGTGGTGATAAAGTAGAGATTTTTCAAACACTTTAACACATTAGTAAACAGAAAACAGCAGCAGAATTAAATAAGATTCAGATACTTGTACTTGGGTTAAATCACTCAGTAGACTGTGTTATTTACACAGTATCCAGGTGTGGACTGACTGTCACCCACACATGTTGCAGTAGACTTTATGTCCACTAGATGGAGACATGTGTCAGTAAATCTGTTTCTATCAGGCTCAGACTCTAACATGAACTCTGCAAAACCACGTGCTGTTAGAAACATTCCCCTCCGTACCCAACAGTCCGTCAACAGGTGAGGTCAGTCACGTGTCTGCTTGGGAAAGTACAACATCTATTTCCCATCAAGGTGAAATGAAAAATTCATGAACTGCTGACAAAACAGCAAGGAGGCAGATCCAAACGCATCTGTGTTATCACTCTGAGGAGGGTTTGCTTCAAACAGGAATACACTGAACCTTTTACCTGACAAACTCCTGCACAAAAAAAAAAACTAACAAAACACAAAAACATCCAGTTTATTCCATCTCAGGTTGGTGTCGAGCTGTATCTGCAGGTACAGAGGTCTAACCTGAGAAACTGTGAGTGTTTTCAAAATAAAAATCAAACAGGAAGTTCTCAGGAAGTGTTGCCTGGATCCAGATAAACTCACCTGTCTCTCTTGCGATGGACACCTCCTCTTTCCTGGTCAGTGGTGGCTGCTGGATCGGCCGAGAGGATGGAGGAGTAGTCTGCAGGAAAATAATCATGCGACACAGAGAGATACATATTTAAAAAGGGCAATCAGTGACATTTACTTAAAGCTGCACTGAGCTTGCTCTAGATTTTAGGGCCCATTTCCACTGGTATGTCGCCTCGAAATCAACATAAGACTAATTTTGCTGCATGGGAAACTGCTGTTCTTGTTCACATTATTCCCAAACAATCCCAACATAAATGACTCATGTTTCCGCCGTGCGTTACCATTCAACTGCTTTAATGTTTATAGCTTGTGCAGCCAACGCTTTGCAAGCGTTTCCCAGCTCCACACTGAGCCTTTTTAAACATGATCGAGTCAACATGTGCAGGGCAAACCGAGGATGGAGGAAAACCTTTTTCCCTTCCTCCTTCTTTTTCTGGAAACCTGTAACCGTTTTCACTAATTCAGTAATTGCCCTTTACGTGTTAATCTCTGTCAGACATTGCATGTGCTGTTGCAAAACTCATCTTTATGTGAACCTTATTGAGTCTGTCAGGGAACACAGCCCCCGGTCTATCACACTGATCTGGACTGCAGCTGCAACATGTCATTACCCTGAGTTACAGCGCCACCTGGAGGAAAATAACAGAGCTTATTTAAAATACAAATGACACCAACCTCAGTGAGTATTTGTGTATTTATGAGTATGTATGTGCACACCTTAATGACTGAAAAGGAGGTTTATTTTTGCCAAACTCTTCTTTTTTCCTTGACCTTTGTGCTCCTTTTCTTGTGCGTCAGAATATTTGAATATATTTAGAAATGATACTTTTTCTGTTTTTGTGTAGTTGCTGAAGTAAAGTGGATTTGGGAGTAGGTTTTGTGGACAAAAGACAAACAGGCCGACAGTGTTCAGTCACTAAAAACACAGCAGGGCAAGAGAGGGGCAACAGGAGTAATTGATTGTTGGGGTGAGGAAGAGGGGGGAGGCACTTCTGCTTCCTAAACTGCTTTCTGGGCAAAAAGAGAGAGGAGGGGGAGATAATGCAAATACGCCCCTCTGTAACTCATTCTTCACCAGCGACACACCTCGAATTGTCACCTGTTGTATCCAGGAGGCGGGTGGGATGAAGAATGTTGGGGAGGGGACGGGGGCGGCTGAGGGGGCAAAGTGAAGCCTAGTGTTGTTAATTAACCATTAACCAGTTTCCTCTCTGGGAGACTGTGTTACACAGCCATGACTATGCTAAGAATTTCAGCCAGACCATTACTGAGTGTTCTGAGCTGATATCTGTATTAAAGTGATAAAGAATACCCTGCTTGTTCACTCCTTTACCGATCCATCATAGCTGGGAATGATGGGCGGGAGGCTCTCTCTCTTTAGAACATAGTGTTGATAGATTTGAACCACACAACCCCCCGACTTTAAGAGCAGGTATGCAGCTCTGTCGGCAATCAACATATTCCACCTCCACAGGAGTTTTTTTTTTTTTTGACGTGCACAGAAGAAACTTATTAGAATTTGCACATTTTTGTGGTTGGCCTGAGGATGCAGGAAAAACAATCCAACTATTTACAAAATGCAGCAACAAAGGTTTGACTCTTGCGTAACCGGGAGAAAAAGAAATGATGTGAACAGAAAACATCACATGTAAACGATTTTCCCCCAAAACATTACCAGGTATCATCAAGATCTAAATAAATAATAATAATAATAATAAAAAGCACGGCTCCTTCTCAGGCTGCTTTTTGATGTTTTAGCCCTCAGCCTGATTTAGATCATTTTGGTTTGTAAAAGTCATGAGTGCCTGCAAAACAGAAAACAGCATCATGCAGCTACAGCAGCATTTCCTCCAGGATTTTATTATGAAGATAAAGAAAATCAGGAAAAATCTAATCTGTTTTGTCTTGTAATTACTTGGTAAATCAGTTTTAATGTGTACATTGGATTCTCAGTACCTCAGTGCAGCCTTTAGAGGTCTGGAAATATAACTGTGCCACAATCATCTCAAATGTTTTTACATGAAGAAGCAGAATTTAAACATGTTTCATAACTTAAAGGATATTAGAAACAAGTGCTAACAACAACTACTAAGCCCAATCAGAAACAATGACACAAACCACATGAAGATGGTGTTACACTCCACTTCAGCTTCACCTCAGCAGTGACACTGTTAAGGATGACTGACTGCCTCTGTCATCTATCACATGAATTCCAGGATGACAAAATGGAAAGTTTGACTTCTACAACTCTCCCTCTCTAACTCGTCTTCGCCCAGACTTGCCTTAATTGCAGCGGTTGGACAGTCGCAGAGTGTAGGTTATACTTTCTGTGAGCAGACATCGGCGTTAGGCATTACAGATGCCAGCTGTTCACCTTTTACATTACATTGCATATTACATGATGCTAATAAATGCCTACTGAACAGATGGAAAAGCCCCTTGTAAAACCTACAGAGCATCAAGGCAGAGTAAGTAGAGCAGTAATGATGAATAGACTTCCGACTTGAGCTACCTGACCCTGCCCTCCCTGTCTCCTACTTTCTTTCCACCTCTGTCAGCTCCTGCTCACAGCTAATTGAGAAACCAGTCAAAATAACAAAGTCTTGAGGCTGACTTGGATCAGATTGAGTCCAAATTGACATCTGGTTTTTCTTACTCTCCACTATAATTGTGAGTGGGAGGTGAGTGCATGCACAGAGGTGGTGGTGGTGGAGCTTCAGTGCTACAGCATGAGGCTATCTTTGAGGGTGGGAGGATGTGAGTGGGTGTCTGTATGAGAGCGTGAGAGAGACAGAAAGCAGACGAAGGAAGACACAACAAGATACAAACAGATGCGGCGACTGCAAAAAGAATAATGGCACAACATAACCTGGTGCATGGTGGGTAAGAGACGACTGTCCTCTCGTCTTTCTCGTCCTTTAGGCCTTCATCCCGGTGATTGCTCACCCAACACCATGTAAATCCCCTACACTTTAAGCATGTGCACTTCTATCTTTAAAATAACGAAAAGTTCAAAACTCTTCGTCTTCCCTGGCCTCACTTGCTATTAGCGAATAAAATATCTTTTAAAATTCAAATGAACCTTTAGAATGGGCACATTTACCTCACCAAGGTTATTTCCTCTGCAGTCTGATAAGAGGCAACTCTTTATGTAAAACGTCTTTGTCCCTACATGTATACGACAGAGGCAGCTCAATTTCCAGACATCAACTCAGCAGTTTTTAATCTCTCTTGAAGGACCACTGCTCACTCACTTATACCCAGTAACCTGAGACGTCAGTGGTGTAGCTAACACTGGCATGACTTGGTTTGCAAAAGCAAATGTCCGCTGTTAATAATCTTTGTTGGCCAGGTATGCACGTCTGGCTTGATCAGCTGTTTGAATCCTCTTTAGGAACAAAGCATTCTTCAGCAAGTCATTCATTCTCCGTCTCACTGTGATACACACACATTTATAGTTTGACATCAAACTCGCAGGTAAATATGTTACAATGATACACAAAGGTTTCTCCTTACCGTCCATCTATGTTTCTCCACAGCGGGTTTTGAGAGTCTTGTCTCCTCATCACCACTTCCTTCACCTGAAGCCTGAGGAGACCAAACACACATTTAACATTTAGACATTTCTCTTGGTTTAATTCAGTGCACACAAACCTGTAATATCTGAAACCAGTGTGTTGTCCTTCAACTGTGAGTGTCAGAAATAATAGAATTTAGCAATTTAGGCCAAAGTTTTTATTGAATACATGTCCAAATATCTTAACAGCATCATCTCAGTGTAGTTTACACTCTGTGTGACATTATTAGTGGTGTGTTTTAGTTGTCTATGACGTCTTTGTTGTTGTGACTCAGTTTTTTATGTTGCCCTCTTGACCAGGTCCCTGATATTTTAACCTGAACAAGTCTTTTACCTGGTGAAATGAAGGTGTTGTCAGGACTCTCTGTCTCTCCACTAATGGCATTAAGTTAAATGCTTGAATGCTGTATTCTCCTGTTGCATTCAAGGCCTCTCTTGCATCTCGATGTGTCCTCTGTGCCCTCAAACAGCTGTGTGTGAGGTTATCGTTTTAGATAAAAGGCACATCCTGAAATCTGAAACCTCTCATTTCCACTGGGAATGTGAATTTCCCCCTTTTATCCAAACAACATCTAAACATTTGACGACAGCGAGCAGTCAAGTCCTGAAACTTTATTGTCTGTAAGGACGAGGTTTTGGTGGTCTCATGGAGCAACAGCTGTGAGGGCAGTGTTTGACTAAATAACAGACAAGGCTGCTGGTGGGCTGCAGAGAGGCACTTGTGTTTGTGTGTGGGTGGTCAGGGTCAACAAGCTCAGACTCTATACTTCTAAATATCATTCATTTTCCGTCTTACTGTGATACACACACAATTATAGTTTGACATCAAACTCGCAGGTAAATATTCAATAATATACAAAGATTCGTTTATGATGACATATATATTAAATTTATTTACCAGATTTATTGTTGGTAATAAGCGATGTAACATGCTGGAATAAATCAACACAATTCATTACTTATGTCACTCTAGGACATATCTGCCTTAATTTAAATACTTGTTGCAATTTTCAGTCACTTATTGTTTCCTCTACTTTTAACTTGAGTTAAATGATTCCATAATAACTATGGACTTGAGCAGAATTGACCAGCACATATGCAGTTTATAGTGATAACAGTGAGTAATATTTGAGACAATGAAACCCTGATTTCAGACATGGCTCAACAAGGCAGACCTCTCATTTCAAGCCAGAGACAATGTTGACAATGTTGTTGGTGACAGATTTTATCAGCTGTAGCTAGCTAGTTAATTAACCTACTGTTAGCTAAGTCGGATAAAACGTTGTTTCCCGCTGAATTTTTAATGTCTCCAGTTCACTACTTCTCTGGAAATGAAGTCGAAGCGCTAATTAACAGTTAACTTGAAAGTCTTTAACCTTGAAGGTAACGATAAGTTACTACTCTAAGCAGCAGCATAAGCTAGTTAGCTGGACGTGCTAAAGATCAGAACTCACGGTGCGTTCAAGTTGTACTCAAAAGTTCCGACCAGAACGCCCCCTGAAGTCGGATTTCCAACTTGGAAATTCGAAGCACCCCGACATAAGAATTCAAGATGGCGGCTCCTCACATCAATAGTAGTAAACACTCTGCTAATGTTCCTGTTTATAGCAGTTCAGTCTTGATTCTGTTCGGTTTTTATCTGTGGACATGTTGCTACGCTGTTTGTAGAGCGGTGTTATCAACTGCTGTTGCTAACAACGGCTAACAATGACAATAGCTAATCCGGGATACGTTTGAATCGGCTCACGTTCGTGCTTAACGTTCTTTTTGTCCGAACAGTTAAGTCTGAACGACTTTTTAAGAACGTTCTGAGGTGGAGCAGATTAGTTTTGAAGTTGTCTAACCTGTAAGAGAGGCTCTGTGAGCGTCCATGTTTTTACGACTTCTCGACTGGAGCGCCGTTAACTCGGAGGTGACGTCACTCCCAGTTCTAAATGGAACGCAGCGTCATGTTAGCTCGCTCACAGGCCTGCTGCGCCTCATTACCGTTGCTAAGCTACGATTGGACAATCACTGTTTGGGGGAGGGGTTTTGTTAACGGTCAGTTTTTCTCCTCGTCAAATACCTTTAAAAAAAAAAAAAAATCCCTCGAGCTTTCAGTCATACCACAGCGTTTCATTCACACCTGGTACATTATCTTTAGAATGTGAATAGCTGTCACTCACCATATCGGAGTCATCCTCATCCTCTTCACAGTGTCTCTCAGCAGCACGGGGGTCTCCCACCACCCTCAGCTCACCGATCACCCCCTGATGCAGAACAAGGACACTGATGTTTGATGATGAACTGCACTTTATCTCACACATGTAAGACGTCTCACTTTCAACACATGAATACAGATGTGTATCTGTGGAACTGCAGTGTTTCTCAGGGAAGTCCCCCTCTTCCACTAAAATCAGAGGGGCTCTTGATGTCTCCAGTTTTAGCCTGTGCCTGTGAAGTGCCACTATCTCTGCCCCACTCTGATACATGTTCCCACACAGGATGCTCACAGATAGCATGAATGCTATCTTCCTGCCTATCAAAGGCCCATTAGCTCTTTATGCAGAGGTGGTTTCTCTGCTGCTCATTTGACGCTGACTCACCAGGATGACTTTACATCGTGAGAAAAAAGCCAAGTGGATTTTTTAAGAGAACTTTGAAGATTAATAGAAAAGGCTCTTTGACATTTTAACCCCGTCTCTACACAGACTTTTAATGGTTGTACTGTTTTGTAAATAGTCTGATGATTTAACTGACATGTTATGGCCTCTCTCTAACAAACTGCTTTCGATCTTCATAATAAATCATAGATGTTAGTAACAACAAGACTAAACTGTCACTGCAGCATGTTTTTGGCAGTGATGGCTCATAAGAAAAAGAAACATGTAAACAAATCATATTTCAGAACAGAATGTCCACTTTATAAAAACATAAGGTAAATATTTAGATGCCAAAGACGCTCACATAGTCTTAATTTGATTAGGTAAATTAAAGTCACAAGACCCCGGGAGCCAAGCCGAGCTAAGGTCAACACACAGCACATGGTCAACAATCCTTTTCTTAAATAAGCACTTTATAAAACAGCTTTCTGAGTAAAGATCAAGCCTCAAGGAAAACGTTTAGATGGACTTGTCTCATAAAAAAAAAAAGGGGGAAAACATGAACAGTGAATGTTAAAACTGAGGAAGCAGACATGATGTTTCAGCTGGACAAACACTAAATACTTTACTTGAGGGGCTGGGAGCCAGATGGCAAGTACTACTGTGGAATCTGGACATATTACTAATGTAATTTAGTATAATTACCTATTACCTTTATCATTTAACTAGTATTATTTAAGGATCCTTTTTTATCAAGGCCTCATGGTTTCAGTTTGGTTCGTATAAACAGAACAAGGTCATTTATGTCCTCGTAACCTCCTAAGTGCAGGGTGAAGGATCACCACCATGTTAAAGTTTAACTCAAAATGAGAAGAACCCAAGGTCATAAGGTCATGTTGGCACTTTTGTATGTCCACTGAAAATATGGCCATTACACATATGCCCATAAACCAGCCATTTATTAAACGATATTGAAGGGCGTCCATTTCAGCAGCCAGTAAAAACCTCTTAATGATATCTTCTAAGACAAGACAATCTATGAATTAATCAGTTACACACTTTCTCTTTTATATCAGGGTTTTTCAGTGTGAAACTATTACTAAAACTATATTGCACAAATTCTGTTTTTCCACACCTGAATGTTCACAGTGTACATGTTTGTTTCTCTATAAATATCACTGCTGTCAGAAGCAGAATGAACAGTTGTCACTCGTGCACATTTTGCTGTATTTCGTCTGTGCAGGAAGCCATGAGTGAACTGCTATAACCCTTTTACAGAGAAAGGTCAACGTTTGTTGCAGTCAAATGACTGTGGTTAATTACATCCCAGCTGTGAGGTTCTCCAATTATTTGCAGACAGCTTTAAGGAGGATGGTGGTGAGGTGGTGTAGACATTTATGTTATGGTTTTGGAGTAGGCCAATTTGGGCAATGAAATCATACAAGGGTTATTCAACCAAGATGATTCACATGCCTGACTGTGGAAAATCAAAACACTACACTGCACTTTTCCACCGCAGGGTTTCCCATTGCATCGCAGTCACTGTCATAAGGTGTAATTACATTGTGTATCCCTTTGTTTCCCTCTAAACAGACAAAGCCTGTGTACTCACCAGGAACTTCTCCGGATCAGCTCCTCCAGCCTGCCCGACGAAAACCCCAGCACCAGTCTCCAGCTCCATCTCATCCGGGGACCTCTCGATGCGCATCACCTGAGGGTCTGTGTCACAGTTGAGGTAGAACATCACCTTGTCATCCCTCACGGCGATGGCGAAACGCGTCCAGGTATCCCTCATGGAGGGCACGAGGAACCTGGCTGCCTCATACGACTGCTGTGAGTCAGGCTCTGTGTAGTACAGGATGACGTTCTGGTTGCCGCCCTGCACCTCCGACAGTTTAACGCCCACGTACATGATCTGCTGTGAGGCGTCTGTGATAGAGAAGATGACTCCACCCCCGTCAGAGGTGGGCTTCAGGTTGAAGATGAGGGCAAAGTCTCGGTAGAACGGGCTCGGCAGGTGGGCACGCGCCAGCTGGCCCTGTGTTGGCATTGGGGCCGAAGACATATCCGGGACTGTTGTCGGGCCCGTAGACCTGGGTAATCTCACTGGGAGGAGGATCTCCCAATCAGATGCAGCAGGGAGACTCCACTGTCTTCTACAGGGGAGAGAAAAAAGATGTTAGGCCACAATATGCAGAGAATAAAGTGTGTGTTAGAAGGGAAGGCAGCATGGCAGGGTATAATGTTAGATCAGGCTATTAGGCTGCTGGTGGAGTGTTTGATCGATGGAGGAACAGCTGTTGTCACTTGCACAGATGATAGATCAACAGCATAACTGGTCGTCGCTTTTTCAAATAACATAAAGAACATTAACACGTGTCATAAGCTTGAAATGAGAATTAACAACAACCTCCTCCAAACTAACTGTACCTTTCCTGAGAAGCGTTGGAGAAGCGACTGCTCAGGGGACCACAGACAAACAAACCAACCATTTTTACAACTTCTAGACTGCAATATGGAAAGGGCTGACATCCCCAAAAAGCAATGGATGGCTCATATGAGACTAAGAGACGCAGATTACTTTAGCAGACTTTGTAAGGCCGGTATTCCAAATACAAGCCCTGCTGATGCCAAACTCCTACCTGACAAACTCCTGTTGTCCAGGAGGGACAGAGCACGACCTGAGAGCTGACTGATTTAGCTCTCACAGTATATATGTCATCTCTACAGCAGAAAATCACATCAACAGACCAAGAAACTACACAGACAGCCTTCTCATTGTGCTGCGTGCAGAGCAGGGTAAAGATGGATAGCTATGCATCACATTCCTGAAGATAAGAAAGAAAAACTCTTCCGACTTGTGTGACATCTGCTAAATGTCACAGCTCCGGGGCACATGGGGACCAACAGCTGGGCCTCCTGCATATCCCTGCACGCTCCTCCATCACCATGGGTGACTCGCATAATTATTGGAGGCGTATAGGAAATGCAAGCAACACAAAGAGCAGTGTGTAGTCATTCAGACGCAGTGTAGTGTAGACAGTCTTTGTTTGAGAACAAATCTTCCTGTTTGCTCAAAAATAACATTTTCTCATGTTAAAAGAAAAAAATCACTGTTTTGGGAACACTTGATGTAGTTTCTGGTGCTTTGAAGAAATGCTTTGGTTTACCACCTGGTGACTAATGTGTGAGCTCCACTGCTCAGTTCAAAGCCTCCCCACTGCCCCGACTGCTGGAGATCAGTGAGGTCGGCGGTTGGCTTTGTTGAGAGCTTAAACACGCAAGGTGTTTAGCTGAACCTGAGGTCCTGCTCTCTGCTGTACAACCATAAACACCAGTCTGATTGTTCTGCACGCTATCTGCAGGCTAAAGATGTTTTAATTTGAATCTGAGCTCACAGAGAATCCAGTCAAGCTGCAACAGGACAGCAATAAAAATACTTTCCAGTATTAATTATGCAGTTTCCCTCTGCGCCAGTCGGACAGATATCTCTAAGACTCGTCAGTAGCAGACTGTACATTGTGATATGTACTTATTTCATCATACACATGCCACCAGATACAATCTGGATCTTGATGGAAAATCCACTAACATATCCAATGTAGCAGATTTTAATCAAGCTAGGGCCCATGTCTAATATCCATATGTTACTCTGTAAAAACACGATGAAACTTTCTAAATGTTAAAATCCTGAGACAATCAAGACAAAATGAAATGACAGATGCAAACAGACACAGAGAGGCCCAGGTTCAGGACCACAGGTAGATTGCTGCATGGATGGCAGTGAACAATAAACTGTCATTTGCACCAGCCCGACCAGATGTTTACTTTGATTAAGTCAGAAGGAGGAACCTGGAGGGTCTCTTCAGTGGGCCTGTGCTCACATGTCTGGACCTGGCTCCCTCCTATGAGCAATCTCTGCCAGAGTAGGGATTGAAAAAAGCGAAACTTTGTAGTATCTCAGTGGTGAAATCCATCATGTGGGAAAGCACACCATTTTAATGTGTAAATCCTCCTGCTGAGGGTGCAGACGTCAACGTGCCAGCTATTTATAAAGCAGAAACACTCCATAACTGAGCATGCATGGTACAATTATTTTTCTCAGAATGATATTGAATGTGTTTAAAAATGTCTCCTCTGACTGCAGCGCACTTCTTTGTTAAATCTGCAAGAAACATGCAATTTGTTAAGCATACGTTAGCAGCTAGTCATAAAAATGATTTGATTTGTGTGCAGATTAAACTTCAAGGTCTCTAATAAGTTGGAATGTGAGGCGCATCTCTCAAACAGAGCCTGGTTGTCCCTCAGCATGCAGCATTCCTCGCTCTCCTCCCTCCAGAATACCACCATCTCTTTCTCAAACATCTGATTTTCTGACGCGTTTGCCAAATGAGCAGCAGACATCCTTTTGGAACGTGTGTCCACAAGCTTTCCAAAGCCCTCATTAGTGAAACATCTCCCCCATTGGTCATCACCCACACCAACCAGATGTGCACTCTTTCGGACTATGCTCAGAATTCAGTTCAAAAAGAAGAAACATCCATGTGAACCGGGCCGTGATTACACAGTATCACCATTTACTACAAATCTAAAAATGTATCCTGATGCAATTTCACCTGATGCTGAAACAGAGAAAAAGAAAGCTTGGGACTGTGAATGAAGGCAATTTCATTACCGGATGTAAAGCAGATGAAAAGGTTTTTCCTGCTTTAGCCTTCCAAAGGAATGCTTTTGCTGAAGCCTGTCCAATGTGCCTGCATTGTCAGCAAAGGGCCAACCAGTCATTCCTTCTCAGAGATCAAAAATTGTTGGGTACACAAAGGGTTCACCATTAGCATTTTAAGTGCAATCTCAATTCAGGTTTTCCAAATAGCTTTTGTTATCCAGTGACAGCTTCAAGGCCAGTTGGGCATAGAAAAGAACTGTTGATGAATGGAGCGCTGTTGGGTTTATGGTGCTAGTTTGTCTTGTCAAGAAGACCACTTACTGACCTGGAACCCAGCTCTTTTTCATTTCCTAGCATTCCAGGATGGGGCACCAGAGTTTGTGATTCCCTGTTGATAAAGCTGTATATACAGCTTTGGGAAGAACAGGATCCTGTGTAATCCATGGGAAAACATTTGAACATCTGGACAGTCCGAGAAAACGTTGTGGTTTCAGTGACTACGCTCCATCACCATTTAAAACATCCCTGGAGGCCTGCTGACGAGGGCAATGATCTCTCCCCTCAGAGGTGGTCAGTGGTCTGACTGCGTGAGCCATGAAAATTACAGTCCCATGATTGTTAAAAAAATGCCTTAAATTCCTAATGCATCTGCAGCATAAACTATGTCTGTAGTACTTGACAGCCAATTGATTTAAAAGGGAAGCAAATTAAATTTGGCCACATGATATAGTGGTTGTGTTTGCTTTCTGCTTGTTTAATCCCTGTTTGATCTTGTGGTTTCAGTGTATGTCTGGCTGCTTACAGGGTTGAGGGAAGTCATTTGTAATGCTGATCATGTTAAATCAATGACAAGCATTTGGTGGTTTCAGTTTTATCTGTGGAGATAAGATTTAATTTGATATGACAAATGCATGTGCCTGTTATATAAGAAAATGTGAGCATTCATACATACAGTCTTCATGAGAGATATGGTACCATGGGTACTTTATGGAACTTAAATACTACATGAATTATAGCAACATAAAATCTATTGTGGCAGATACATGTGGAAACTCCACTACAAGGTCTCTTATATGTCATCAAACTAAAGAAAATAAAAAACTAAAGTAGGATGTTCTGAATATGAAGGAATATCAACACCATCAACAAGTGGTCCTTGTAACATTTCGCAGTGTCCTTAACCTGATGAAACAAAATGCTCTAAAAGAAAATATCAAACCCAAAAACCACATCACAGTCCAGGAAGGAGATTTTATGTTGGCTCATGCTGAAATCAGACAAATTTTCTACCTGTCAGTAAAAAACTCTGGGCAGCACACAGGGTATAAACAAACCCCCCACCACACATAAATGTCTTTTTGGAACTGTGGTACAGTATTTTATAGATAAGCACAGAGGTACGATGGAAAGAATTCTAGATATATTTACATCCAAATCATTCAAAATGCTGAAACAGCACTATTCTCTTTCAGAGTGTCACAAATGGGCCATTACCCATCTCACAACATCCCTTTGCTTCTGCACTGTGTTTAGCAACACTGCCTCATCAGTTCTGGTTTTGTACTAGTGCAACACAAACCGGAGGGGGCAATGAGTTTCTGGCAGCAAAGGAGTCGGACAACACTGTGCCCATAATTGGAACCCTCCTGAGAGCCGAGTCAAAATGATTCTCTGGCAAGCGGCACGCAGAAGAGCTGGAGCCAGCTTCAGCCTTCCTGTCATGAGATACAATATCAATCTCGGCTCAGTGGAACCATGGTGCTACGAATCAGTGTCAGACCACCAAAAGGTTGTACAAGCCCCAAAACACAGACTCCATGTACGCAGACATTAAGACACCACCAAAAGAGCAGTGTATATCTTAACAGGAAAACATCCTCAGACCACCACAGAGGTGGCAAAGGAACAGGATTTCATTTCATTTAAATGTACCAGCCTTGAAACTGACAGAGAGTAATGGAATTCCTCATACAGGATATAGTTTTACCGTCAACTAACCAAAATAAATTGCAGTTGACCTTTAGACCCTGATATGAATGACTGCTCATCTTTCAAGCAGGAGACTGGTAACCATGGAAAAACATCATTAAAAGGCCTATTGTGCCCTAACAATCCCATCTTACCACGGGGGTAGCCCCCCCGCAGTAAAAGGATCACATCTGACAGATTTCTTAAAGTTTCCACACACGCACTGATATCTCTACAATCTTCCCACAGTAATCTCCCACATACACACATCTATAGAGTGCATTCAAACATTTCTGTCTATAAACTGCTCCTTTGTGTTTCCTGCCCCACGCCGATGGCCCCGTCTTTAATTCATCCTAAAATACCAACTCAAAAAGAGAACCATAAAATATATCACGACATTCTTTCATGACAGGTCATAGTTAAATGATGTAGGAGTGTTGTGGTATTAAGCCCCAGAGCAAAATGAGCATATGAATGCCCTCCTCCTACACATCAAGCCAACAGAGCTGCAGAGCCAGCAAAGCATCTGGACCTTCCCAGACTTTGGTTCTGATCAGTGACTTTAAGAGGTCAAAGGACTTGTAAGTGGGTAGATGCAATAGGCTTCGGGTTACTGGAAAATTAAACATTTTTGGCTTTGGTTAAGATGTTTCCAGAGCTTTGTGAGACATTATCTTGGTCATTTGTGTGTGATGTGATTCAGCACTAGTATGATCACGGGCTGCTGAGACACTGGCATGAGCATTGACAGACACGTGGAGTTGAGATGCTAATGGGGAACCTCTAGCTGACTCTAAAGTGCATCAGTTATCCTCAGCATCTAGCTATATAATAATATGCTCATGTGTCATGAACACTAATCCTAGTCCTAAGAAGAAGAGAAATCCACACTATCGCCTCACATGCCAACTTTTGGAAGCTCAAACAATTTCAAATAAATACAAATCTATTTGGGCACAGATGTGTCACTTAGTCCTGGAACCAGAAACTCATGTCCACTTGTGTCTGTCACTGGAGCAAGCTGTCAGAAAGATAGCAAAGCTGTAAAAAGACACAGTCTTGAACTCAGTGATATGAAGTGAGAGTGGAGGGCAGGACAGTTGCCTGACACAGAACTGAGAATACAGGATGTTCTCACATAAATCAGCCCTCAGTTAGGCAGTAAACATCTGAGTCACTTTCTCCATCATTTTTTCAGTCACCAGGGGCAAGGATGATATTTGTTTGTTTAAATCCTAAAGAGGATACTGAAATGCATACTGGTCCTGTTTCTGTTTAGGATTATATCATAAATCTGTTCAAATGTTCCAAACAAGAAATTAACTGTTCTTGTGTTTGACATAGCAAATTCACTGAAGAAAAAAAAAAAGCTTTTTGACACAGTAATTGTAGTAGCACATGTGATCAAGGAGTTTCTCATGGAACTTCAACGATCTAGATTATGCACACCACTCCACATCCGAAAGAAACACATGCCTTGAATGGTATTATTTTTTTTACTTTAAATGTCACCTGGTTAAATGTGTTACCCGAGCACAGTAAACTTCCAGCTGTCAGTAGCATTTTGATACACACAGTTGTACAAACTGACATGTCACTGAAAACCACTGATGCAAACACGACTGCCTCCCATGCATGACAACCTAATCTGTCCAATTGTGGATGGACAAACGCACATCAAGCTCCCTGCAAGTCAATCACTGTCAAGAGACACATGCAAGTCTACATGCCAAAGTATCTACAGTATTTCATGCACGAGTTGTTTTGAGAAGAAGAGCTTCTGTTTTGCAATGTCGTGCCAATGTACACATACAAAATGTACAAAACCAAGTAACGTCCGCCTGAGAAAAACATTATTATTTAAATTAATAACCCAGAGATAAAATACACATCAGTTGGATTGGTAATGAATCACAAACCCACTGACCTGACTGTGTGTGTGTGTTGTGTGTGTGAATGTTATAATGACCTTCAAGGAGTAAGTCACGTGCAATCCAAAGGACAAGGGAAACACATACATGCAACAGGTTAAACACTGCAAAGCGTACTGGCACCATGCTTGTTAGGCTGTAGCCAGAACCTCCTTTTTCTTTTAAACCCATTTACTGTGTATAGGAAACAAGACATTGTTAATCTCACTGACTCGGGTTCTAACAGGGATAAATGTCAATTAATTGGGTGGGTACTGGGTACTGGGTACTGGGTATAGGGTGAAAACTCCAGACAAACTGGGGGTAGGGATTTTGAAAACTGGTTCAAAATGAATCCCAAACAAGGATTGATTTGAACCAGTGATTACCTTTCTGGTTACTAACTGACAAGCACTGATACCCATCATCCTCCTCATCCGGTAGAATGTGGCACTCCACAGGGAGGTGTCCCTCATCCAGGAGCATCCAGCAACTGTCGCGCAAGACTTCGCAGAAACTCCGGCAAGGCAACACCGGCAGTGGACCCAGAGAGCCACACTTTGGTACCAAGAGAAGGCAGAAAAACCACTCCAAACTGTGGTGGCAACGTGACTTCAACAGCCATGCCCACTTGTTCAGGAGTGCCTGGACCTCCTCCACACTGCTCTGGTTGAGGTAATTGGGCACGACGAATCTTTGCCCAACCATGGAAGAGCAGAAAGGAAGAGCAGTATCTAGCAATAAGCATTGTGGGGATTCTACGACTCGTGCTGATTTAGCTACTTCTGTATGGTTTTCAGCTACTGCCTGGCTATCTACAGCTGTCTGGCTAAATAGGGTTGCCTGGCTGGGCTCTTTCTCACTTACTGGTGTTTGTGTAGCATCGAAGATGTGACTGATATGGGTGGTTGCCACAGTGTTGGTAGTTGTTGATACAGATTTAGGCTCTTGAGGTTGGGTAGTTATGGGTATTAAAGTAGTGTCCGGTCTCTTGCTAGCTGTTTGTGTTGCTGTTTGGTAACTTAACATTTTTTGGGTCTTAGTTGGTGTTTGGGTTGTAGAGAGTACCTGGTTAACTAATGAAGCTTGGCTAGTCTGTAAAACTTGGTTGAGTAAAGCTTCCCGAGTAGCTGTTGATTCACCGGCTGGTAACTGAGTAACTTGTACTACTTGGTTGTCCTGAGTGACCTGGGTAGTCTCTAAAGAGTTATTGCCTTCAACTGCAGTTAGCAAATCTCCTGAGGTAGAATTTTCATGAGAATAGTTTGTCAAATCATAGCTACTGTTAAGTTTTCTAATGCTGCTAGTATTATTGGGGATTTCAACAAAGATATCAAGATTTTGCTCTGATTTTAGTGCTACCAAGATGATTACCCTCATCTGTTAAGTTGTGAATGATCATGTCAGTCTTTTCAAACTTCAATTTTAGCTCATTTGTTTGGGAAACTACACTACCTCCACTATCTAAACCCCTATGATCAGTGAGCATTGTTGCTCCTTGTTGGTTTTCCTTAGAAAACCCTTGTTTTTCAAAGCCAGATCCAAGGCTAGTTTCAGCTCCTGTTGCAAACCCAGATTCAGACCCGAATCCAGACCAAAGACCTGAGCCAGTGTCTGCTGCCAATTCAGACTCAAGGCCAGATTCAAATCCTGATATGTCTCCTGTAAATGTTAAATGATCAAATCCTTCAGAACCCATACCCTTTAGTGAGGATGTGACATTACCAGCTTTGCTTATGCGTGACGAAATCCCTGCTGTGTCTTTTTCTGATGTTTGGTCGTTCTCCGGTTGTGTTGTAGGTATTAGAGTGGTCAGAAGAGGAGCCTCAGTGGCCTCACCCCATGTCTGCACAGTCATTTTGAGCCCATGTCCCTCATCAACGATCTCTGCTACAAGCTTGTCCTCTGTTGGCTGTTCTCCACTTCCTGCTGGACTGCCAGACCCCTCGTGGTCCACTGTTGGGGCCAAAGTTGTAGTACCAGTCCAGGACCAAAACCAAGCATCAGAGCAGACAACCCATTGGGCCAACAAAAACAAAACTCCAACATGGGTCTTCATGTTGGGCATAATGTCAAGTCTTGACCACGTCCAGCCACTTGATCAGGGTCCCAGAGTGGACTATGACATGTCCACACAGCCACTACACTCCTTGCACACTCTTTCCTCCAGCTCTTCCCCCCACACACACTCCACTCTGCAGAGAGGAAAAGTGAAGAGGAGTGCCCCATTCAAAAGAGTAAAGGGGGAGAGCAGAAGGAGGTGTGCTCCGTATTGGCTGCCCTGCCAATATTTCCTCTCCTAACTCCTCCTTCCTCCTCTTTCTCCCTTTGTCACAGCAGTGAAAAGCGATCTCTCCTGCTGACTGATACCTTAGAATTACGGCAGCCTTGCCTTTCAGTGTACAATACTGATGCTTTCAGTGTTTTACAGAGAGGGGCAATTTGTTCCCCTTGACTCGTTCTCTTTGTTCAAACATGATAATAAGAAAAACTACTGATCTACCTTTAAAAAACAGAAAATTGTGTGAAAATGCAGTGGGAGCAAAAGTTGTGGTCTTGTGGTTTTCTGATTGTAGTTTTCAACAAGAAGAATTGGATGTTGTACTGTGGTAAAGATTTGAAACATAGGTTCTAGACTGAATTCCTGCTAATGGATTAAAATTAGTCCCATTCCACTGCAACAATGGAACCAATTACAGAGCAAAGTTGCTGTTGTGATATGTGTGACATGTTCAATAATAAAAACAACCTGAAAACAGTATCTTATTACAGCAAGTGCATTCATTTATGCAAACTCATTATCTTATGTATTTCCACTGGCTTGTCCCTGCATACATTGTCCCTGCTCTCCATGATGCCATTTATTGCTCAATCCAGTTTAGACCCCCGTCTTCAGAGCTCTGTAGTTACACGGTAATCCAGGCGTCACTTTCTTGTCCAGACTGGTTTCTGGTTATACTGCCTATGGGATCAGTTGACAGAGACCCTCGACATCTGCTAATCACAGATTAGTGATAAAAGGAACAGCCGGTTTGTGCGAGTGTCTTTCTAATAGTACTGGGTTTTTAAAGTAAATGCAGGTGTTTTGTGCAAATAAGCTCAGTTGCTGATAGAAAGAAATTCACATTTGTGGACAGGATGCAACCCTTATGGTAAAACGTTCCACATGTTTATGCTAAGATGCAGGAATATCTTGACAAAGCTTGACAACTTTATCCTTGAGCTCAGTGTCATGGCCTGGGGTCATTGTTGACCCAACTGACCCCTGTCTGTAAGATTATGTTTGTTCAGTCTAACAAAGGAGGAGGGTGAACGACTGAACCACCAAAGATATGTATAGCCTTCAACACTTTATCTACTTCACGCATGTATTTTAGGTATTCAGATAATAAAAAACCAGACTAGTCAACTGTAACATATTAAAGAAAATAAGATGCTCACTTGTTTATCACAAGACCAGATTATTTTTTGCTGTCGTGATGAAAATGTTCATGAAAGGAAACATTGTGTTTAGTCATATGCTTCAAAACATGACTAAGGGGCTTGGCTGCTTCTGTTGCCTGCCCAATTTCCATTAATAAGAAAAGTTATTCTTCAATAAACAGAGAAGAAAAAAGTTGATAAGTCATTAAAGAAAACAATAAAGAACGCTGATTCAAAGGAAGATCTGAGCCTGTCTATCCTAACCTCAGTGACACAGTTTTAAGAGGGTGGGTGTAACATGATTACAGTAAATGGTTAACCCTCTGGGAAAGAAGGAGTTAACATTCTTGAGAGTGTTACCAAGCAATTGTTCACTCTAACACTGTCAAGAAAAGACAATTTAATTATAGATGTTGCATGAGAAAAAAATAAAAATAAAAAGAATGACAACTTTCTGTGGGAAAATAATTCATTTTCATGGCAACTTTTAGGCAATGCTGTGCAAAAAGGGACTATCACGAAATGTGTCTGTTCAACACAGAAAAATTCAAAACAGGATGATGCTGATCTATTCTCAGCCACAAGCCAACTTTTCTGTGGTCAGACCAATTCAATGCAACTGTCAGTTTCAATTTGTCGGTGTGTAAACCAAAATAAACTCTGAAACAGGTAATGATTAGCATTGTATTATTGTGCAGGTTGGGATTAGAGAATAACATCAGAGCAGACGCCTTTTTAGAGTCAATCAGACAGTATTTTCACAAGGTCGGCTGGAACAAAGGCAGAGACCAGAAATCCAGAAATCCATACCAAAAGAAACTGTCTGACAGAGAACACATCATCAGAAACTCCAATCACTGTGTTATTATTTCAAAGATGACAATGAATTAGCCTGAGGGTGTGTTTGGAAGTTTTCACACAAACATGAAAGGTGGGGAACTTTCCAAACAGACCTGGGTGGCCAGTTGTACCCCCCGTCACCTTGTCAAGAGTCTCCTTAGAACTAGGAGATGATCTGCTTATTTTGGAAAATACAAAGGAAGAGACAAAATTGCACTTAATGAAGTCAGTCAATACATTCCTGCTTTGGAGTGACAGTTTTTTAGGCAGAGGTAATCTGCAGATAAGAACATATCGTGAGCTTTGTCAAAACTATGCGTCCCTCTTTTCAACGTCCTTTTTCTACTGCTACCTGCATACACTGTACACATCTGTAAGAATCATGAGGACGACACAGACAGATGATTTCCTGTTTGGAACAGGTGATTATGGTTGAAAGGTTTGCACCTTACTGCACAGAAGGAAGAGTCTGATGGGACATCAAACTTAAAGAGATAAGCAGTTCCCTTCATATGTGTTATTTCAGAAAGTATTATAAGTGTTATTTGACAGAAAACAACAGCTGGGTATTTGGCAAATTCAGTGATTCTCATTCTGACACAGACTCATGAAGCTAAAACGAGCCTTTTACAAGGGTTTAAGAACTTCACTTTATCCAGTTCACACACTGGTCACCTGTCAAACCGCTGACAGAGGACCATAACATCAGCAGGGATTTGTAGCTATTTAAAGGGTAATAAATAAATAATCATTAACCTTTATTGTATTTGGGTGGTTTAGCTAAAATGTTCAGCGTTTACTACAATAGTCAGGAAAAAAAATTAAATTTAGCCATGGAGTTGGTCAATGTGGAATCAAAAAGTGGACAATAAAAGCACTGAATTCATGTATTTATTATTACGTTTTTAAGACTCTGCAGATGGTATTCCAGTGGTATTCCTTATGAATTTCAGTAAAGTCTGTGACCTGTGAAATCCTGAGATGTTTGAGCAGGGGCTGGACTGAAATTCCAGGACTCCCCAGTGTATGTCCTCACAATGCACAGACAAAAGCATGAAACCTTAGACCTGGAATGAGTCTGAGGGGCTGAGACCATCAATGGGAGGCTGAATGATCGGCTAATTACAACACCAACAAAACCTGCTGAACATAATCCACGAGGGGGCCGAAGGCGTCCAATTATCTGTCACTGCCTGCTGGTGTTGTATGCCACACTGACTATCACCCAGATATCAAATTTCATATCCAGAGTGCCAGTTTCATCAGTGCTAAATATAGCTTCTGTGAATAATTGAAGAATACGAGGTCGTACATATGCAACAGGATATCCTAACTGGCACTGCAAAGAGGGAGGGTGTGCATTTAGAGTAAACCCTCCCTACAGGCAGACCCCCTACTGAGGAGTCGGACCTGAGGTGTAGCTGCTGTACAAACACAAAGGCATGTGATTAGACGCACGTTACAACACAGGTTGACAATTCAAAAACACGAGGGTCTCTCCTCTGTGGCACAGCTAGAGGTCCTTTTGGCAGCCCCCCCCCCTCCTCACACCTTCACTGATGTTATTTCAGCGAGTGGGGGTCGCTGACCTCTCGCTGTGAGTCACAGTGTCGTCGCCGTCTCTCAGCTCAGAGGCTGGGAGTTTCAAGTGACACACACAAATCAGGACGTCCAGAAACACTGGTGAACGAGCCTGCATACGGCTGCGGTACATGTGCACGTCACAGCTGAACAGCAGTGTAAACAGTAAGATAAACATACACACACTCTGGTGAACACATGGCCAAAACACACACACACACCCCTGGCTGAGCTGCAGCCACAGAGCATGTCACAGCTGCAGAAATAAAAATACATGAGGAAATGCCTGTAACGGCTTCACCGGTGACGCTCAACACCGTGCACCTCTCTCTCTACACGCTGCATGTCTCTGTTCACAAAGTGAAAACTTCCCTGTATCCCACAGCAACAGGATTCAACACAGCAGTGAATCTCTGTACAGTGAAGGAGTAAATTTAAAGCCTTGTTGTTGTGAATACTGAATGCACTCTTCTATTTTATCTCTTCTTGTTGTTACGTCTCATGGGAAGTAGTGTAATATAATGCAGCAGGCAGCAAGTCTGTCCTGGGAACTGAGGATAAACCACAGACTCAGAGAGCAAAGTCTGAGCTCTTTATATCAGCAGTGTACATGCAGCAGATTGTGCTCTCAAACATATACTGCTACACCACAGCTGAATAAAAGCCCTTATTTCAAATGACATCTTGTCCCACATCTCTGAGATAAGCAGTGAATGTGTGTGGGACAGTCAGAGAATGAGAAGTGGGGGGTTGGTTCACAGAATGGAGGTCACAGGGTCACAGCTATCAGATTAAGGGGGGAGAGGGGTCCTGCTTCCCACAAATAGAGACTTATCACAGTCCTGGAGTGGCATGCAAGAGCAGGTTGTGAGTGAGTGAATGTTTCCTGCAGCGGAAATGACAAATTCATTGTCTAACTGCAGACAACATGAAAACATCGTAGAGTGAATTCAGATTAACAGAGTTAATTTCTGGTTTTCCAAATGAGACACGTGAGAGAATCTGAGAGTCTTGCTTTTCTGTTTTTTTTTCTGTTTTCTGTTTCTTTTCTGGTTGTGACGAGTATTTTTTCACATATTTTTTAACGTGTGATAAAATAATTGTTAGCTGCAGTTCTGAATGTTAGTATAAAGTATTAATTAAGACCTGAATTAAAGAGCAATGCTGGCGTTTCTCTTTAAAGGACATTACAACCTTTTTGTCATTTTGTATCATCCTCTCCAAAGAGCGTAAGATTTAACAAGTGATCAATGCACCTCTATCAAATCCCCGCCAATACTTTCCTGTATGTGCTGAAATGAAGCAAAAAGCACTCATTACACAGGCTGCATCCTTCTACTGAAGGATCCAGTATCCTGTGGAAAGAGACAGACCGTCAGACAGAGGCCTGCAGGCTTTCTCACAGTCCTGCTCAGGCAAGCAGAAACAGCTTGGCTGTCACTCTGAATGAGACACATTCCACAACAACAGGAGAATATGTAGCCTGTGGTGCCTAAACAACAGTTACAGTATAGGAAAGAGGTGAAGGAGTGTACTGTACAGACTCCAATGCTTTACCAGATTTAACACATTAAAGACACACTTTAAGATCAAAGCTGGATTATTGTTTTGTACATAAACTGCACCCTGAGAATATGTCAGCTGTACACTCTGTTCTGAAACACCATGAAATTCCCTGCTGACTGATGAGTGACAGCTTTGGTTGCTTTGTTGGTTCTTTGGCTTGAGATCAAATCAAAACCCATGAAACACGAACGTTTTGGGAAGTGCTGCCCATGCAGAGAAACAGAGAAATGTCGAGTTCTTTACAGTGATTTTATGTAAATAAACTCTCTATAACTCACAGTCATACAGCTGTCGGGATGGACACTGATAAAAAGAACGATCTCATTAGGTCTCTAACTTGGACTGTAACGCGATCTTAAAGAGGCGTGACGCAAGAAACGACCAAAGAATTGAAAACCAGCTGCCATGACAGAGGTCGTCACACCTTGCATTCATCCAAATGGACTTCTTGGAGAGCTGCTGTACCTGTAATGACTCTCCAATTAGTGAACTGTCAAGTCAGAGCATCCGGAAATGTCTTTAACTGTAATTGGCCCACAGTGCCTGGGAGGTGTCTCAGCTAATGACAGACACAGAGTCAATTCTCCGACCGAGCTAATGGTGAGACAAGCTGAGACTACACAGCACATTATTCCAATCGATGTTTATCATGAAAATGTGTATTGGCTGAGGTGGAATCCTTTTTAAAAGCTGTGTGGCTGCTTCACAGCTGTTCTGTGAGAGTTTGTTATCATCTATTAAAGACTATTGAAGGGAGGTGTTTCCAGTACTCTGCAGAAGCCTCAGGTTACACAGTCTTCACCGCAGACTTACACTAACCAGATGACCACAGACGCATCACTAACAACAAGTAGCAGCTTAGGAAAATCTGCCTGGAGTATCACTTCACCACCCAGAGAGGTGAGATGCAACTGTGGGGAAATAGCTCCCTCTACTGTCCACAACTAGATGTAGTAAAGCCATGTCCCAGGATGACAGTCTGCTTTAACCCCACAGCCTCGTCTCAGTCGATTAAATATCAAACTACATTTAAAAAGGAACCACACTAGAATGAAAGCAGCTCTCTGACACGCTGTCCCACATCCTTCCTGCTGCAGACTCAACCAAATGACAAAAAGCAAACTTCATTCGACAGGTGGTGCTCTCCCAACAAAAACACACCTGTGGAAAATCAAACACATCAGTGAAGCCTGTCAACAGCAAACAGTGGCTCCTGGCAGAGAAGACAAACTGAGGGAGAAATCTAACTTCATATTTTTAAAGAAGAAAAGTGTGTGAGTGCAGTTTGTTGTCTTACGTTCGTTCATATGGAGACGGGAGACAAGAGCCAATAATTGTGTTACACACACTTCTTGTTTAATATGATGCTCTCTGAGATAATAAACTCATTACAACGTGTTTATTTTCATCAGCTACATCGATGCGGAGGCGAAGCCTCTGGCAAAGCAGCACACCTGCTCTGTTGATGTCACAGCACACAGAGAAACCACAAACATGTGTTCACAGTTATTATGCTTTCCTGACAACGGGACTCTGATTAAGTCCCTCAAGGTGTTGGCTCTTTGACATTTAATAGGGCGTGAGACGACTTGCACGGAGACGTATGGACAGATTATAGAATTACACTCCCCGCCAAAGTAAACCTGTTTCACTAATGCAAAGAATTCAAAACAGATTTTCATCTTTGTGCCAGAAATGCACAGAATCTCCATAATCTCCATGTTATCAAAGACATGAGGAGTGTCAGCTGGTTCACCGGTGCAGTTCACTCTCTTCATCAGTAGAGGGCGACCAAATCACTGGTGAGGTTTATTAGCGGGTTCAACAGGACGCTGACCTCATTACACTCCAAAGCACTCAGGTCACAGGACTGTCATTAACACACACACACACACATATCAAACAAGAGACAGGTGGGGCACACAAACACAATGACAAAGTCCATCCAAGTCACCACAGGAAACAGACTTACACTAACTTACAGTAAAGTACCGAGTTGCACACAGACGTTTTAGATGAGCAGGTTTCCTCCACCCTCTTTTCAACAGCACCAACATCTATAGCCACTGTATAAAGTATTTGATGTTTTATTCTTTTATAATAAAGTATTTTTTTATTTACAACTTTATAGCAACAACAAATTGTGTCAAAATGTAAAATGTAATGCTCCTAAAAAGTTACCTGAATTACAATAGGAGCACAGTTTGTAACAGAACATAATGCAGAGGAAAACCTGAACTAATACATGAAACATTAGTGCAGAGCGCAGCGTACAGCCTGGCCAGCCTTTGGGCGAACCTGAAGAAAAGGGTCATCTTACTCTGACAAATCATTTACCTGCTTTCCAGACCTGAAAAGAATGAAGAGGGACTCTCCCACACCTGGAATTCAGACGCTGCTCGTCTAATATGGGCAGAGATGGAGGGTCACGGAGTTGAAAACGTCCCATTCAGGTTAGCTACACATTTACTACAGAATATCTGGGTCTGACAGACCATGTAAAGACATGAACAGAGTGGACAGATCATGAGATAGGCTGTTATTAATGATTGGTGTATTTAAAAGAACAGAGAGTGCTCTAAGAGGACAGGGTCATTAGCAGGAACCAGGTGGCTGCAGGTCAGAGGACTGGGCCTTCTGACTGGAGGGTCACTAGAGACCAGCTGGGGCAATCTGGACTGGGGGGCCTGAATGAGTGACAGTGTCATCTCCTTTGATGACCTGGCATGAAGACATCCTAAAGCAAGACACTTCACCTCCAGCTGGAGCTGCTCCCTGACTTTATCTGAATGATTAATGGCTCTAGTTTAAGCGACTCATGTACTGAATGGCTGTCTGTCAGCAGATTATATCAGTGCACCATACACGCACACAATGTGACCGATGCTACATAAATGCAGCCTGTATCCTGGCTGATCAACGGCAGGCTCTCAGCGTTTGTGTTTACGAGCGAGCAGAGGTTAGTAGAGGAATTGCTGGTACCAGCTGTTTCCCTGCAACTGCCTCACAGGACAGTCCACAGCAAGTCTGAACTTTTCCTTCACCAGACATCTGACACACATGAAAGAGGCCAAGGGGTCCAATTTGGGGCCAAACACCGAGCCGTATTTTGTCACGTCATAAAAATGTCAGATTCCATGCAAAGCCATGTTTAAAGAAAATCAAGACCAAGAAAACTGAGCGGCAGATTTCTCTCTACGACTGCTGATATTACAAAAAACAAGACTAAAACCACAGGCTCAAGATCAGAAGGTGAGTAATTTCAGGTTCTGCAGCAGCAGCTCATCACCAATCAAAGAGGGATCCTGAGGTTTGCTACCTGATCAGCTACAGAGTCGGCCGGCCAGCTGGTGATGACAACGCTGTCATTCTCACTCCCCGCAGGGATGAAACAGCGTGGAGATCGGAAGTCCGGAATTAGGAGTGCTGACTTTGGGGATTAGGATCCATAACCGGATGGACAGAGAAAGGAACAAATTATCCAGATACTTCTTTGAGAGGCATCAGGGAGATGGAAAACACAACTGTCATCTTTTAAAGAATCCTTTGACCCTTCGTGTTTTCTCTCAAAAAGGCCTCGTCTGCTTCTCCGTGACATGTCTGTTCTATATATATGCTCTGTATTTGTCCCCTGAGGATTTGTTCCTGTACATATTTATTTTTGAGTGGGCAAGTTGTTGTTTTTAGTATTATCCTTTCCCACATGAGCAAAGACAAGACGAATGTGGGATATGAGAATTTCTATTGATGGCGTGACGTTAGAGAAATGGTGCATGGGGAGAAACTCCTGAAGCTGAAGCAGCAACACAGAGTCAAACTCAAGATTCAGCCTCTGTAGCCTTTAATATTATCATATTATTACATCAGTCACATTCTTAGATGTTCATGCTATTTCTGCTTTGCATCTTTGCCTAAGTTACTGCCTTTAATCAGCACTGTGGCGGGAAATGTAATGTTTAAAGCCAGAATCTTTAACAGGTAAATTAAACAAGAAAGAAGAACTAAATGCACCAAGTTTAAAAACTAAAACTATGTGTGACTAGGAAAGAGATGGTGTGTTTGGTCTCACACCATTAACACGATAACCTATTTTAAAAAATCTCATTGTTGTGGCCAGGCTCTCTTTTATGTGGGATCTGACCTGATGTTTGGCTTTTGCAACAATTCGTGCATTATTTGAGTTTCCTGTCACACACATTTTCAAAGGCTTTGACTGGTTTTTAATGGCACCCTCTTTGATGTTTTTCATCAACGCAATAAAACAGACATGGTAGACAGGCTGGTAAACTTGGCTTCAGTACAAACCAACCATCAGCACTTTGCCAAGAACAGATTGAGACGGTGATGTGCTGAGACATGAATTCAGAGGAGTGTTTCTTTTTTTCATTACTTCATTACCGGGATCTGAACCATCTTTTATGGCTATTTATATCCACCTCACTTTGTGCACTGGTCTACAACTCTTTCTTCAAATGTATACCATACTGTGTACACACACTACTATCTCTACTACTGTCCAGAGTAAAACAGGATCATCTGTAAAGCTCAGGATATGAAGGTAAAAGTCACTTTATGTATCGGATACTGAAGAATATTCAAAGAAAAGCATTTTGGACTCATTAAAGATCGTATCTCAGCCTGGAAGTCACAGGCAGTGTTTATTTCCGCCCGCTGACTCACGCCAAAATGAGTAAAACTTTGTTCTGTGGTTAAAGAGCATGAGTCAGGATAAACAGAGGTAAATCGGAAATTTCTCCTGCATGCTAACAGATGGGGGGGAAATCCAGACATCTCTATTACCAGACAGACAATAACAGCAGGGACTGGTGTTTCGTGCCAGCGGGGTTTGCAAATATTTATGCCATGTTCGCAAATGTGCCTGCACTAACTGTTCACTTTTAAGATTTGGAAAAAGTTACTTAAAAAGATTTTCTCCTCTGAGAGGCTCCCAATCTCTGAATCTAATCACACTTCAATTACAGATTTTTGTTGTGCAGAGCGGGAACCACCCAGGTGGTAATTCTACCTGATAGCACAGAGGAATATGTCTGGGTTTGACACTTAGTTACAGTACAGGTGTGTCCGTGCATCTGTGAGCTTGCATCTAACTAAACAACCCAGTTGAAGGAGCTTACGGAGCAGGAATTAAGCCCTGGACTTCACAAATCATTGGGCAATTCCAGCAATATCAACCAGGCCATTTCCTCAGCCTCTTAATCCCAAAATGAATGAAGCATGTGTTCAAACATCAAAAGGTCCCTGGACTGTGGCCGTTAGAGGAGCATTCTTCTGTGACCTCGCCAAAGAAAGAGAGTCATTTCCAGAAGCTTCACTCAGCTGACCAAGCATTAAGTACCTCCAAGTAGTCTATTACACAACATAAAGTCAAATCAAATATGCAAATGTTGGAGTTAACGTTTTGGTAATTTATTTAATGTCTTCACACAGATGCTCATTTCCTGATTCATTTTATCAGTTCACTTACTCCTCTGCTGAAGGGATTTCCTCTTCTAAAATGTCTGGAAATACCTTAAGAACACCCTTAAGTGCTGTTAAACCACCTCCAAATGTAAAGCTGCACTCACCACATGACTCACTTTCTTTAGGGGAATATTTCAGAAAGACATGCGATGGCAAGGAGTTCAGCACAGAGCCCTGCGGCACACATTCATCATATATATTCACAAGTATGGCCGATGCACATAACACACGTTATCCCAAAAAAGAAAGGGATTTCAAAGGGAACTGTTAGTTCAGCAGGTCTGCTCTGAAGGCCGAGCTGAGGAGGAAGAGCTGGGATAAAAAAGAGGAAATTCTGTGGCTTTGCTTGCTCAGTGGAACTTCATCTCCATAAGCCACTGTAAGCAAAGAAACAGTTTGCAGATGAAAGCCCTCATGCAAGACAAGACAATACAAGCATAGAAAGGCAGAGGTAATAAAAACCTTAGAATACTGCTGACTCATTATAAGAACAAGGCACAATATCCCTAACCACAAAAACCATGGTTATGGATGAGGACAGCAGCTACAAGTGCTCTTAGCAGCTCACAGAGTGGTGAGCTGGTGTACCAAAGACTCTACTACTCTAAACTCTCTAAAACTCTCTACTCTAGACTCTAAAACTTTAATGTTGGGCAACAGCTTCCATTCCCTTCAGTTACATTAGGACTCCCTTTCCTTAGTCAGACACAATCGAAGCCAGAAGACAAGACAAAGCCACCAACAAGACACCACTGTGAGCTTCAAGGGGAAAACAATACTACATTTTGAATGGCTGAGCATTTACGCCATCTACTTGAGAGTAACTTGCAAAGTTTAACTAAGACTTGGGCAAAAATGGTAGTAAAACATCTGAAGTGGTGTTTAAAGGGACACTCCAGCAATTTATTAGTGTACTTCCAAACTGTACTTCCCCAGGTATGGAGGACTCTCAAGAGACACATTAAGAATCGGTCAAATCTTTGTTCCAGAAGCTGAGATATCCTGATTTTTAGGACCTGACTTTAAGGGTCAAGATTCATTCATTTCTCATCCAGCAATTTGATAGATTCTGACAAATAACCTAATTTTTCAAACTCCATGTGAAGGATTTTTAACACAGGTTTGCTGTTATAAATGTGTAGTCTCATAACGTTTTATTTGACGTCATCAGGGACACTTGATTATGGTTTCATGGGTTAACGAGTTCGATCCATGACTAAAAAATCCAGTATCCAGTCAGTGGAAGGCAGTGTGGATGGTGAGTATAAACTCATGTCACACTGGTAAGATTTCCAAGAAAGGACAGTGTTGTTAAGATGCTGTGTCAAAGCTGTGTAAACATCCACAAACAATGGCCTAATTCTGTGATTTTACTGAGAGAAAACACTAGAGAGACTGGACTGAATCACAATGAACTGAGAGATACAGACCATCTCTGGCCAACAAAGCTCCTTCTGCGATGTCCATCTTTTCAATCTTCAGTCACAACCCTAAACAGCCCCCCAGCCCCCACCCCTGGCTCAAAAGCCTAAAGTGAAAACATTCCTACTTAAATTATCCCATTAGAACAAAAGAGCCTCTCTACAAAACAGGGGACAAAGGAGGGAAAAAAGCATTCCAATCATGTTGGTTCAGGCTTTGCAATACCAAAATACTGCATGTGAAAGGAGAACGGCAGGCAGGCACACCAAAAGTATCGCCCCGGGGCGCTGGTTTTGTGTGGTCAGTGAGCGAGGGCGGGGTTTTCTACCACCTACAGCCTCCTGGAACCAAGACAGGCTGTTAAAAGAAACCTTCTGTGACGTATATGGCCATGTAGGAAACAGTGGCACATCAACAGTGTTACAGTCAGTAATTCAGCCCTTTATATCACATCACATCCTAAAAACCCCTGATGTATCTGGTTGCCGAGCATGAAAAAAAAAATGTCCCTGAGTCATGAGATGAGAATATCAGAGAACAGCATCACTGCTCCAAATAATGAATCTTTATTCTGCAGCAAAAACTTACAAGCGGGGGAGTCAGAGAATCAAGTAACAGTGACTGGTAAAGCACGTCCAAATGATTTCTCAGGGATTTGGGAGAAGGAAAAGACGGAGGTGTTTTCAAGCCACATTTGATTTACTTCACATCTGTATAGCTGACAGTGTAGGAGGAGAGAGATGAGGCAGAAATTGCAATCTTCCAGACATATAACACTGCGACTGGATTAACGTGGGCTTCAATCATTTAAACAGACGCACAGGGATCAAATTCATCATTGTTTCATTAGTCAGTGAATGGCAGCAGATGGCTGCAGGATAGTTCTTCACTGGAAGTAAAGAAGACATGTTATGGTCATCTAAATTAAAGTGTAATTTCTAAGCTTCCTAACATATGTCAGACGCCACCATAACATATAGGAAATAGTCAAAAATGATAAAAGATGATGTGGAATATTAAAGAAAATGGAGGAACTGCTTTGAGAACACATCCAGGGAAAGTTTCTTTATGGCAGTGAACAGTGAAATGTCCTTAACTGGCTTCAACTGGCCAAGGTCAGTCACCGGCTTTCAGTCCCGCTCAGCATGTGTTTTATTTACTTTTTTCCCTTAACTTTTATTTTTTTATTGAAGACCAGATGGACGGCAAAAAGCCCCCAAAACATTTGGACAAGAAGTGAAGCTGGCTGCAGTCCAGGCCTGGCAGAACATCAGTAGACAACCTGGGCTGTAGACTTCAGGATTTACAAACAGAATATTACATGTGCTAAACTTTATTTAAGTTTATTCTCATCTGTCCAATCATTTTCTGTCTCCTAAACCTGGGAGACTATGAATGAAATGGAATGAAACAATTCCTACACAGGTTATGTGGATGAGGGCACAGTTTCATTTCAAATCCAATGAGTTCAATCATCATCTCATCTCATTTTAAAATGGATCATTTTCAACAAGACTTCTCAAACACATCGGTTTTAAGACGATCATTCAAAAAGTAAAATAAGAAAACCTTAAATCAGAAGATATAACATCAAAATAAACCAGACAGAGCTTTCAGTTCCAACTTTAGTTGGAAGTTTTTCATACTCATTTCAGTCACTGTGTTTTGTCTGTGAGTTTTATACCCAGCCCTGCTCTTTAAATGGAGATTTTTAACCTTAAATGCAAGCTTCAAATACACAGCCAAACTTGTAAAAGCTGAACAAAACAAATCAAACACCACCAAAAACTTACAAGGCCACAGTGAAAAAACAGGAAGAGTCCTAAAGGATTGTGTCATCTAGACACAATGCTACCACACACCTTTTAAAGTCTGGGTGGGGCGTACGTCTGGCCATCTGAATACCTGCTCTCTTTACTTGTTCCTCTTTCTGTCCCCTGCAACTTAACTTTTATGACCTGGTCAGAGGAGAAAATGCAAGGACAAGACGAAACGGGAAGCATGCATCCTTTCATCCCCAGACATCAAAGATTTGAAAGAACTGAGGAGGCAAACCCAGATCCACAAGTACAGAGCGCAGCAGCTACAACACTCACACACATCAGTGCATCATTCAGCAGCAGAGAGTGAAAACAACCACCACTGCTACACAAAGAAGGCCTACCCTGTGCTGTCCCTTCAGAAAACACACAATGGCCTGTCGGTAACTGTCAATATTTACAACTGTATGATCCCATTTTGCCCCTTTTCTACAGCTTGTTTTCTTCTATTTGTAGTTGCCATGAGCACAGTTCCCACAGGAAGGATCCTAATGACTGCAGAGATCCCCAGACTTGTGGTTGTTTACTGAAATAGCTCATCAACTACTGGGAAGATTTTCCTGAAATGTTGGTACAGACATTAACAACGAAGACAGCGTCTCGAGATAACTTCTGTTGTGAATTGCGTTATATAAATAAAATTTGACTTGACTTGACTTTTTCTCTCGTGCCATTATCAGGTCAACATTTCTATTCAGTACTTTGGTTCCTGAACAAATACCAGTCTAAACTAACACTGTGAACATAATAAATATTAAACCTGCTAAATGCTGGTTTGTCAACATTGTCATTGTGTGCATGTTAGCAAGCTTTAGCTCAAAGCACCACTGTGCTGAACCACAGCCTCACAGAGCTGCTAGCATGGCTGCTGCTCTTGTAGAGTCTTGTTTCTTAATATCTGATCACCAATATGAGCTAAGAGACGAGTTCAAAAGATATGAGTCAGTAATTACAGTATGATGGGTTAGCGTTAGCTCACACACTCTGAACACCCACCTCTCCCACCCGTCTGTCTTTTCCCTGTCTGCGTTCTTCTATTTATTCAGACCACACTTTGGTTTGGTGTCAGCCAAACTGCTCTGGATGCCAAAAGTAAGGCGAGGCATTTTCAGGTTTCACGTCTGGTTTACTTCAGTGTCACGTATCCAGGTAATTCACGGTGAAAGGTCAAAGGGGTCACTGTTTAAAAATCTTAGTCAGTGAGATCTGTGTCACAAGAGGACAAGAAGTCAGACTGGGCACTTTGAACAGAGGGGGGACCACAGACGAGACCTCAGAGTCCCGCCGTGTTTCAGTTGGATGGTGGGAGACGTTAAGTAAGGATACATGGCTATTGTCTGCTCCGAGGCATTCCCCACAAGCTGTGACTATTCACCAAGGAGACTTCACTCTGTGTGTGAGTGTCAGACAGAGACCAGAGATAAAATGCAGTCAGGACTTAGGGATGGGGTGAGGGAGGGGACGGGTGAGAGTCCATTTCATTGTGGGGTGACAGAAAATCCTGGAGCTACACACACACACACACACACGTAGCTTAACACCACGCCACTTCTGGCAGCAAAGGAAGGTGAACTCAAGTTGGGAGGAGGAGGAGGAGGAGGAGGAGGAGGAGGAGGAGGAGATGGGTGTGCATGAGTGTGTGTGTGTGGCCTCATTTTCTTCATTCTGACAAACAATACACCATTCAACTGGGGAACAAACTCAACAAAAACTACACAAGTATGCCACAGCAGCTACAAATTGTTACAGAAAGGCTGAATTACATCAAGTCACAGACCAGATAAATCATGGATTCTGGAAACAGCAAGGCTGGTTCTACATCTCCTCTTTATGTTTTACACTAAATATTCATTACCAAATGCTACGGGAGAATAAACTACCTGAGTGAAAAATAAATTAAAGTCAAGGAAGCTATCAGTCATGGTTTGTTAGTATGTTAATAACCCCTGAGAGGACTCTGGGCTTCTGCTCCGTCAGTGGATCAACTTTCATCTTTTGGGTTTTTATCTGGAAGGAAATGATGTTGCTGTCTGGCTTAATTGAAATAACAATGTAAGCATTTAATTTGCAGGTACAGTGGGTGAAAAGCTCTGGCTGAGAATCATCTAAACCTGCAAAAAGGTAAGAGGTGCAGACTTTTCTGCCTCCTCGACTTAATAACAAATCCAACTATACAACTATGTCGCTTTCGAGCCCAGATCAGACCTATTAGGTAGCGCTGCAGTAACCCAATAGCGCTGCTCGGCTGTATGGGCTGAGCGGCGGTATGCATGGCCGGAATGTGTCCAAATATCTGAATGTTGGAGGGGAAAAAGGCGTTTGGAAGGTAAAGAGCAGGAAGTGGAGGTAAATACACACCTCATCCTGAGAGCTTTTTCTCCTGACACAGTTCAAACACTATTAACAACACCTGTCCAACACCCAGAGATCCACCTTACCCCGGCCTTTGAAAAACTGCCATCAACTCCGCTCTCCGCTGAGTTTATCAAGGAGTAATTTGTTGCCAGTGTACTTTTCACCCCATTGTGATTTTCCAGTGATGTATTGAAGTCTTGGAAAGCAGCCAACCTTTTAAAACAAGACCCCTGACTCCCCACCACCACTCACAAAGGCACACCTCACCAGCCCACTTTTGTCTTGGCCTGAGACAGAGTCAGGAGCCTGAGGCAAGACCTGGGTTTTAGAGGGTGGGGAAGTGAGAAGCTGACTTGCCCTAAGGGTGAGCATACTGTGGTGGTATTGGGGGTAGAAAAAAAAAACCATCCATCAATGCGGTGTTACAACAGGGCACTCCCTATTACATTCTGTAACTTTACAGTAGATGTTGAGAAAACATGTCTGAATGCTTAATTGAGGCTCCCGCTGTGGTTTATTGCTCAACTCCAATTGGTTTACTCTCAAACACAAAGTCAATTTTCAGCTGGGTCCTCTGCAGTAAAATGGAGTTTACACACATTAACCGTCATGACTGTGAGAAAAATCATAAATTATACTGATGGGAAACAATATAAGCATGATCATCGAATCATCTCGTGGCTGCAGGGAGACATCAAAACGTACAGTTACAGACCACAAACCGAAAAGCTCTTCATAAACAGGAGGCTTTTAGTGGCTTTTTTTAAAGCGATGAACAAGTTGAAACATGTAAAATAACTGAGGTAGCATGTGTGCCTCTAAACTAACACTGCACCAAATCCTGATGTTCCCTGAGCTAGACCCAAAACACTGGAATCTGATCTTGGGTCAATCCAATAAAAGGTGTCAGTGATAAATCAGCCGAGCAGCCTTTTCACCACAGTCCTACATTCTGAGGTTTAACAAGCAATAACTACAAAAAAATCTGAGGTCTGAGGGTTTGAACTACACTGACAAGCTCGTTACATGGCCTGACTTCTGTTCTCAATCAAATGGAATCCAGTTTATTAATATACAGTTCTTCGCGCCATTTGTGTTTTATCCAAAAAAGGTTTTTGAAAATGTAAACAATGAAACTCGGTTGTCAGAAAAGCTTTTTAAAATGCTAACACTGAAGCATCCTTTCCAAACGTGAACAAACAATCCGAGTGATGTGGTGTGTTTGCATGAAAAGCTTCATCTTCATCTGTTTTACTATCAAGTTTGAATTGTCAGACAGCATTCGGTGAGATAATACACTGATTCTTTTCTGGCTGCGAGCATCTAATACCTGAGAGTTTTCATCATCTGAGAGTGAACTCGCAAGGACATGCCAGGTTTCACAAACTAAAACAACAATCTCAGCGGGTGAAACAAAGAACTCGAGACAGCTTTTCTCAGACCAGCCAGAATTGTAATAAAAGACGGGAGATGCATATGACTTTTCTACACAAGTGGAAAAGTGTACACAGTCTAACCAGAAACTGCTGCTACAAGATAAACCACTAAACAACATGAGTCCAAACCACAGACCACTGGGTTCACACATTGTGTGCTTGAGCTCTCTAATCTGCCCACTTGACCCATTTTCACAGCAGCTTTTGGAGCACATTTTTCTCAAATAGAAAACCAAGAACATACCAGTAAGGGAGTGGTGGAAGAAAAACTCCAGTTTCTGTCAAGGCAGAATTAGGTTTCAGTAAAAGCAATAATATGGTATATTTGGAATCACATTTAAAGTTAGAAAAATAATGCATTTAATAGAGCTTCATGACAGACTACACAGCCAGTCACTGGCGTTTAATTAACTAGACCTGCTAGATTTTAACTGTTGTCACAACAGCAATTGGTGGCAGGTTTCCAAGATCTGAGGAAGGTCAAAAAGGTGGAATTTGATACCTTGACAGGTTTATAAACAGTCCATGTCTGATATCGGTTAGACATGTCTTCAGGGTTGCAGGTTTTCTCCCTAATTACACTGGATTAATAAGATAATAGACTTATTTACTGACAGCAAAGCAATTAAAAAATAATGATTCAGATCAACTTTTTAACCTCAAATTAAAATCAAAGAAACCCAAGCCACAGTAGACACCATAATCAGATCTGTTTGGTGGAGAGCTTTTATTGTGAAGCAGCTGCAGAAAGTGCTGAGTGTGCATCATACTATCAGTGAATGCACCTGTTTTCTGAGAATAATCGTCCTGTTTCCTTCCAGCCAAGGAAAAAGCCTTTGTTGGGGAAGTGTACCAAAGTGGTACAGGACACAAAAAAAGGTGGTTAGAGATGCTTATCATCTAAAGCAGATTGTACTTTGAGAATCAGACAGCGTAGCAGGAATCAATCAGTCTTAAGAGCAGAGATTTAACTGCTTAAAATATGACAAAGAAACAAACATTTAAGGGAATAAATGGGTAGTTTTGAGTCTTAAGGAATTGTGAACTCTGCAACTTGCTGATGCTTGTTGGCTCTTTGAGTCAAAAGGTACATTATGGACACATTCCAACACATGCTCATATCTAATAAAATAGAGGCCCACCTCTCAGGAGTGTAGACTGTCCAGTGAAAAATTTCCCAGGCTATTGGCATTCTTAAGATTCTCCTGCCAGTCACACAGGACAATTTACTGACTGACCATCTAACAACCTTGATGCAATGTTTCAACACAGAAAAGCTCTTGCATTACAAAAGAAAATCACATCAACATGATGGATTTTAGTTAATGCAAAGCTACAGTGCGTTAAGGCAACTATATGATGTCTTCATACAGTCAAGATTAAACGCAAAATGAAGTGTCATTTCTGGGCAGCTGTCTGTAATTTAAGCCTCCTCTAATTTCCTTGCTTTTTCATTATTCTCAGTATTCTCAGATTAGAACCAAACATGTGTCTCCTCTACTTACAGTATGTTAAAGACAGTGTTTTAGCACAAGTTTCCTTTGAAAACTTTTGAAACTTGAATTATAAAGACACCTTTCCTGTGAGCTTCAAGGATTTGATCCTCTCCAGTGATGGTAAGTACATTTAACTACTGCACATTATGCCAGTACTTTTTTTCATGGCCCATCATATCCTCATATTCACCCTGAATGCACAAATTCTACCTGCCTAAACAGGTCTAAGATTTATGAAGCAGCTGAAATGCTGGCAAAGGTACAAATGTATATGCACATCCTGTCAGCATTTAGCATGCCAAGAATGAATTTCCATCCATTCCTGTTGTTGTTCCTGAATGCATAAGTAAATGACATCCTCCACTGAAGACAGGGGCTTCATGTGGAAAGAATGTGCATGCAGATCTCATTTCTGCTATAGCTGGGTTGGGTAAGGAGCAGATTGTTAGATCAGTCTGTTGACCAGTCCTGTCTCTTTGTCCTTTTGCTGGTTCTTTGAACCCGCTAGGCCTCACTCAAGTGTTGAGTTTCAGCTTTGCAAAGCACTTCAAGAACATGTCAATGCAGATCAACACTCTGACAGTAAATCCAACCATGAAAGGAGGGTAAAACACTTTTTTGTCACAAAGCTTAGTCTTTGCATTGGAGGAAATCATAGACCCAAACCCTTGACATCAGCAGACTGTCCACAATGAGGAAACATCTTGAACAAATGAGATAAAAAGTAGGGTATGCACGATCCCCCACTTTTCCACCCTGGACTGGGCAATTACAGATGTAAATGTATTTTAAGTGGACAGAAGCGCCACAACCCATTCTTCAACCCTATTCCAAATCTACCTCACAGTTTCTGAGCAATACAGTGAAGACATCCATGGTCCAACTTCCACAAACTTTTAGCTCTTGTGGCACAACACCTTCAAACACCCTTCAGTGAATAATGTTGGGCAGCTTATGCTTCACCTTCAACTGACACTTTAATCCCCTGTAATGAATGGAGACAATAACCGGAGGGGGATGACGTTATGCCTATGGTGATATCAGAGGCCTGGGAGATACAGTAGATGAAGATCAGTAAGTGGGACAAAGAAGGCTTTCATCGACAAGACAATATCAGGGCCCTCAATTAGTACAGGCCAGACTGGGGTCCAGGGTGCCAGCGTTCCATTGTCCCCCCCGATGGGTTCTTTAGCACAAAAAGCCCACAGGTCATGGTTTTCCTCTGTTTCAGATTAAGCCAAGCAAAGGCATGTTACAATCCACGTGATGGGGCTTTGGTGAGCTGGTGCGCCAACCTGATATGAAGCAAATGAACTTGGTGAACCAGCTGAAAAATATTTTTACCCCACAACCTAGATGTATGGTTTATAAACTCAATTGACTGAATTTAGCAAAACATTATACCCAACACAGGCGGTAAGAATAATCTTTATCATACCTGTATCAATATCATTTCTTTTGTCCAAAGTAAACTTGGACAATGTTCTGCCAGCTGTGCAGACAAACAACACAATGCATCTAGTTTCAAGGCAGAATGCAGACACACAAATGACATAGATTAAGATCAAATATAAACTAAAGTAAGGGAATTTCTCCTCAAATGCAGCTTCTTCTTCTAATCTGATCTATGTATGGTATTCCCAAAATCTACAGTTCTTCTCAGCCTAAGGCATTCATAAAGCAGAGACCGTATTCTGCTTTCAGACTTTCACAAAGAGGGAAGGTAACAAGAGACTGAGTGAAAACAAGCACAAAACCTGCTAACACCTAAGGTGAGTGTAGGCCTGTTTAAGGGCTCTGACACACCATACCAATAGTGGACCACCAGGTATGGTTGGGTCATGAGGCAACGTGAGGCGAGGTGACTGGAGGCGATATGAGGCGGCATGAGTAGTCCTAGCCATTTGATTTTGTTGTCACTAGTTCTTTGAACTTTGGCCTTGAGATTATGACTGCTGCTCAGTGAAGCACAAAAATGCTTTGGGTTGCAGTCACGGCTATAGAGTGTGAGTGAAATGAAAGCCATTATGTAGCTGTAGACACTTGTATCGATTAAAATAGAGGTGTGTTTTTTCCCGCAGACAAACTTGAGAAGGACAACTGGAAAATCTGTCTGAAATTCCTTTAGACAAGCCTTTCTATTCTGATCTTAACTTGGGTAAACGCAGTCAAGACAGGAAACTTGAGGTTACAAAGACTTTACACGGCCAAGTCTATTACCAAGTCTAAATAATAAGGTTATAAACTGGGTCGTGAAACCTTGAGGTTCTGTTGAACATGGCAGTAACTGAGTTTCAATGGATGTTTCAGCCAGTCAGGCGGCCAATGAGGAAGGAAATTTGACTGTGGACCTTCCAGCCCGTCTCCCTGGCTGATAATGCCACTGTCTCAGTAGATGAACAGCCCTGCAAATCTTTCACTGGACCTCTAAATATTTAACGTCCCCATGGTTGGCCTATGTTCCTCCTCTCTAAACCTCTCAATGGATGGCACTGTGCCACCTGGCCCATAACAACCACAGAGTGAATAGAGGGCACCCTTTATTGTCTGCAAGCTCATGATTCACACAACAATTAGCAGCTTCCAAGTTATGAGCAACTGAGGCATCCGCTTTGTAAAAATCCAGGCTCAGCACATGATCCAACAAGAGCCTAAGTCTTCTGTCTCACTATACCATCAAGCAATGACGTGTAGACAAAAGTGGGTAATTGTATGTCTTCACTAAGATTCTCCCCAGTGCATGAAGGTTTATGTTGTGAAGCACTTAACTTCAGAACAAATAGGTGCAATAAAAACACTGTCAGACTCAACAACAGAAACTGATGTTATTCCTTTTTTTATTGTACTACTCAACATTATATCCAATACTGAGTACACCTGGAAAGTCTACCTCTCAGTTTCTGACAGGTACAGTGAAAACAGGCCATGTCATTGATTCCTATGCCTCTCCCAAAGTCCTACTTCCAGCAAGACCACATGAAGGTAGAGGACAGAGGAACAGGACTCAGCAAATCCCTCTTTTGTCACAGGAGCTCTAGGTTTGATGGTAATCTCCCATCCCATGGGATTGTCCTCAGTTCACACCCCCATGGTGTGAGATTTGTGAGGGGGTTTAAAAAAAGAAGTGCCTACAGACATGGCAGCTCTTGAAGGACGGGTGAATGAGTGGAATTCAAGGATGCCTTGAAAAGCGGCCTGCACATCATGAGAGTCAATCGAAAGATAAGAAGACATGGAGAGCAAAAAGAGGAATATAACGGCAAGTGAGTTTCAAAACGCACAATGACATTCCCGAGAGGGGCCTCATGAAATGCTGAATGGTCTATTCATTCATTAAAAAAACGCATTGGGTGGTAGCTGGGGCTTGTATTAACAGGGTTCACATCAGACAGTTAAAATATGCTTATTTCAGGTTTGAATCTGCAACATACCTTTGAAATAATGTCAGGGGATCACAACACAACTGTAGACATGAGGCAGTCTGCATAATCTTGGTCACTCTGTCACAGTCTGGGTTTATGGAGAGTGAAAAGCTGATGGTATAGATTTCTTACGACGAGAATGTAAATGGGTGGAGGGGGGGTCTCTAGTTTCATGCTTCCCTGTGTTGAGCAGGCTGTCAGTAAGGACAAGTGTACACTCCCTAAAGCTGGAGACTGGGACAAAGTGCCAGGTAGACAGATCCGGTTTCCTTTGCTACAGCCAAATACGGCTTTGTGGTGGAAAAATCTGCACCTGGTGGCCATGGAAACCAGTGTTCACCCCAGCTAGAGCCTACAGTGCTGACAAACTGACCACATAGAATAGAAGTAAGCCTGGCTTCGAATGTAATGGTTTCTAAAGAGGTTTAAGCCTTTTGCCAGGTCAACAGGTCTGTAATACCCTTTTTTTGCATTACTGAAGCAAACACATTTCTAGAGTATCTTCAAATATGTATACCTAGATGGACAAGATCGACAGTTTCAAAAGTAAAACTGCTTTTGAAAGTGCTGGTAAGCCTTTCCACCTTGCAATAATCCCAGTTCTTTAAAATAAAACCTGCTTGTACGGTTATGTCCTGTTATTTGCAGAGTTTGGCTTCACACCTTCAAACCACAACTAACTCTTACCTGCAACATGGCTGGGAAAGACAAGCAAATAAGTGAGGGTTTCACCACAAACAGGAAAGAGGTGCTGAGAGGTAAGAGGGCACTCAGTGTGCCATTAGTGCTGGAGATAGTTGGGTGTACAGAGCAAGTAGCCCTACAAATCCTCTTCTCTTGGAACATAAGCAGTAATTATGGTGTCCCTCTGTATTTTGCCTCCGTCAACCCAGCATTTTGACATCAGGGGCAGCATGAGAGAACAGCCGAACGCACCTGAAACACTGAGCGGTGGGAGCACATAAAAATACACAACAGCTGTCAGCAACATTCAAAAGGATGCGCTGCCCTGAAAAGATGATGGGGATCACAAATACAGAACAAATACGGAGCAAAGTCCATCATCAAACTAAAGAAGAAGTAATGTTTTCGGATCAAGTGTCTGCCCAGTAAAGGTTATTCTGTGACTCTAGCCAAATTCACTTCTTCACCACTTAGTTGGCTTAGGATCAGATGGATGTAGCTCTTTCTTTAAAGTGATGTTCAAATGCAAAGACAGCAGGAAGTGGGTTTAAGTTTTGCCACAGGTCAATGAGGTCATTATCACATGTAGGTCAAACTGGACACAGGTATGAGTGAAGGTAATATACGAATAAAAAACAAGCAAAGCATCAGTCACTTACCATCATGTTTCTGATGGGTACATACACCCTAACTCAAATAATGTGTCTGGTGATGCAGGATTCTCAAACTGGGCCATATTTTTCAATGTCCAGCACAGATATACAACTCCTCAGATTCATCACAGGCTCCAGATGGGTCGAATTAAGTAATCAAAGCAGGATGTGACCACCGTGGTTTTCTTACAAAAACACATCTACATTAAAGTAAACTACACCAAACCTAGATTTCCTTCTCAGCCTCCTCAGTGTGTTTCTCATATAGGGACGCCCTTTTTTGTCCTGGTCTTACACAGCTGTGCTGTGTTAGGAGAGTGGCCCTGTTATGCTGTATGAGTTTTAAGAGACAGACAGGTCCCTTTGAAATGACCTTGTAAACATTGTTGTGACAGTCTTTATCAAACAAAAGACAGGTACATATGGAATCTCAAATGTTTTTACAGCAAAGCATCAAATGTAATTTTAAAAGGTGTGTTCAGTCCATTACTGAAGCACTTGTAAGAGCATAAATGCATAAAGGAAGCGTCAATCCTTTGTGTCAAGTTTTAAAAAATGCAGGAAAAGAGGAGCCGGATAGGAATATCCAGACATCTACTTGACATTTTGAATGACCCCCACCCACAGCCTCACACACACATGTAAGGTTACACTGAAAGTCATAAACAAATGTCCACAGTCAAAGATATGAACCAGATTAACAGCCTTTTCTAAATGCTGGTGGACTCAAACAATATGACAAAACCAATGCTACACAGATCGTCCAAATGTTGGTAAGAGAAACCTCCAAAGATGTCGATCATGAATAAGTAGGTTTACTGACTAGAAAATCCAGGGATTAGACATCACAAGGTTCACTGAGTCAACAGAATCTCTGCACAGTCGCTCCATTTATTTCATTTAAGAGTTACAATGATCCTGACAGAGGCAACAGTAGCTGTTTGCTGTTCGCCACACAGAAACAGACTTTTAACTCTTGACGTGGTGGACTTCTACAGATTAGTGTACATGAAGTCAGTTTGTTAGCTTTGAGGTTGTCCCCTGGATACTGTTCAGGCTAAGTTATAGGGTGCAGGCATCAGGCATCCTGTTGGCAAAATGGGCAAAAGCATCATTTTTATGTCACAACAACGTGTCAGGTTTGAACTCAGTCAAGGACCTTACTTTCCCTCTCTATCATCCCCTTCCTCTCACTATATTTCCTGTCAGTTTCTCTCCTCTCTTAACAGAACATTAAGAGAGATTCTGCGCACTACAGACCTGTTTCTTCTTTTACTTGATACTCATATTCATTCAATTGTCTTGCCTTAACTGACCTCTCTTGCAAACCACAATGTGGTCACCACAAATTTAAAACAATCCTTTCACACAGCAAACTGATATTTGCAGCAGATTAAATCTTGTGGTACCAGGAGAAAAATGCAAATATGTCAAAAATTACAAAAATCCCATAACTGAACTTCAAAGATTGCTCAAGAGTAAAACTTAACGACAACAGGAAAACATGAAAAAAAAAAGCAGGACACATCTGAGGTATGGAAGCAGATGTTTTCCTGCAAATGCTGCAACTATACAGAACATGACATGCCAACAGCACTGTCCCATCACACGTAACTACAACATGAGTATCACCAGCTAAAGCTCAAGGTAATCACATGTTGGTCAAAAAGCTGGAGAATATATTTAGAATATCAAAATATGCTTTTTTTAAAATCCCAGCATAGCAAAACCTGTTCCATTTACCACTTCTTTCAAAGTTCTAATGGCTTTCCTGTCCCTCTGGCCCAACATGTTCCTGCTCTGTGGAGAAGAAAACCTCAAGCCAGCTGTGATTTTTAATGTGGCATCTAATTCAGCCATTAAATGGCACGGTGGGGTGTCCCCTTACAGCCGTCCCCCTCCCCCCACCTCGTCCTGCTCCCTTCAGGCAAAACCACGCTGGGTGCATGTCAAAGATCACATGACAATAGGGATTCCTGACCCAGCCAGGGCCTGCGAATGAATCAGACCTAATTCAACCATGTCGCAGGCGACCAAAGGCACTGCTCCTGAGACAGAGTGGCAGGCCTTTTCAGCCTGGACACACACAGGCAGGACGGCATTCTTGTGAAAATGTCACGTTGTTCGAGCGTTACTTGCAAATATTTTACCCTTCAAAAAAAGTCTGATCAAACCTGCTTTAGAAGAAGATAGAATATTTTATTTACATCAGGACTAGAAGCAGTACATCACTGAAAGCTCATCAAAGCCCCTAAAATGCTGTATCTCTCTGTTAGTGATCACAGTCAATCAAATATTAATCAACATCCTCTCAGTTTCCTCTCCCTATCATCTGACAGTCACACAGTTCTCCAACTGTACGTTTACTAAATTAAATGTAGGACGTTAGTGAGGTTCAAAGATAAATTATTCAGGAACAGAAGAGAGTTCTTTCATTCCGTGGCTCGTACAGCTCTTTAATACAACCACTATTGTGTGTCAAAGAAATGTTCCATTGTCTTTGCCTCTTGCTCAAATGCACTGACATTGTAACATCTGGAAAGATAAAAGTTAGCGATTCTGCTTGTGCCATTTGGGTTAACAGGCCATTACACAGGAGGCGGAGGGGGGGGGGTCTCTTTCAGTGAGATGCAGTCACTACAAGCTGCAGTCTCTGGTCAGACACAGGACAAACAAAGACAGACTGCAGACTTTGGACTTGTAGAAACCTGTAAACCATCCCAAAGCCGCTCTGACCTTCTGAGAATACACAAAATGCTCTGTTGTATCACTGAATCATAACAATGTGTCATCACAGCTTTGAAACAGCCATGATAGCTGGTCAGTAAGTGGTGCAAAAAAAGGCTGCTGCAGAGTCTTCAAGAGCAAATTACAAACTGTAGATTAATGTAGATTAATGGCATCCAAGCCAAAGAAAAGCTCAACACACAGCAGCGAATAAGCATCATACAGGACGATGAGCTGCTGCCACTTTCTGCAGTTCAGATTTGTAAAACATGTACATTTAGGGACATTTACCAATCTGAACCTTCCCTTTTTTGTTAAAGTTAGAAATCAAACTGGTCATGTGCCTCCAGGGCTCCAGTATTCCCACAGGTTGGTGCCAAATTGGGCAGACAAATTCCAGCGGGCTCAAGAAAAGGATGTTTGCCAATGAAAGCTAGCATTATACTAAGTCTTTACTGAGGAAAAAAAAAGAGAATTACAAGATTTATCTTCCATGGGCTGTTAACAATGCACACAAGTCTCACTGTTACAGGAACTAGGCAGGTAGAGAATGTGATTAACGCTGCAAATGTCACCGTTTTTCTTCCTGAAGTCTGAACATATCATCAGACACTTTACATCCATGCTTCAGTGTTTGCTCTTACCTGGCCACTGCGATGCCGCCGGGCTGACGAGGAGAAGGACGCAGCAGACAAGGCGCTCCAGCCATGAACAACACCTGCAGAGGTAAGCGAGAAATCACACTCACAACTTCACCGCTTTGGTAAAAGCTACAGAAAGTTTCAACCAAAAGACAAAAAGAAAACGCTAAAAAAAAAAAAGTACCTCATCTTCATTTCTTCTTTCCTTGGCGCCGAGTGGTAAAGCTACATGGACTATTCGAGGGGAACGGAGAGTAAAAAAAAATGTTCCCAGCTTCCTCGGTCCGGCACCGCTGCTGCTGCTGCTGCTGCTGCTCGAACAGCTGATGGAGACGCAGCGCTTTGGCTGGAAACGGACAAGAAGTGTGGAGAGAGGGAGAGAGGTGACCTGCAGGGGTTCACAACAGCGACTTCCGCCAGGTCCTAAAAGGGAACAAATTCCACAGATTCTCAACTGGTTCCTACGATCATGGACGCGTCACTAATAATAATAAAATAATAACTCACATGAAAGTAAGCTTCATTAATTATTATAAAATAAGAATAGTTTTTATCAGTATGTTTACCCCCAGTTGTCTTATTTAAACAGTGACCTGCAGCTGGTGTGTCCTCTGTCAAACCCCTCTGCTGACATTACCTGGAGTGGTTTAAACCACAGTGTGAGCTGTGTAAACCTGTGTTTTCCACCGGAAAATCTTCTGTCATTCATGCATAGTTTACACTGTCACTACCCTCCTAAGCTGTGGCGGGCCTCACAAGAACGGACTTGGAGAGGTAATGACACACATGAAGTTTCAGTGGAGGCTTGTTTACTTTGGTTTATCTCGCTCACAGGTAAAACAGAGGTGACACCTTCCTGCAGAGGCTTTTCAGGACGATGTGAAGAGAAATACAAGTTTATTCCTCAAATTTACATCAGTACATCAGTTTAACATCAAACCTACAAGATCACACAGTTTTAGAGAAGTTATTTTTTTTTATCTGTAAACCTCCTGAAGCTAAATCTTCACAAGCATAAACCAGTCCCTCTTTACATAATGTGATATGAATACGCACAAAAAGAAAACTCTTTAACTTGACTAAAAAAGAAGAAGTGCAACCATTAACCAAGAAAAACCTTGAACTAAAAAGTCAAGTTCCATGAGTGATATTTCAGTTCCACTCACATCTTCAGCCTCAGTTCTAAATAACACAATTAAATCAAAGTAAAACTCACATTTAACTAACATCTAACCACTCGTGGTATTTGCCTCAAGAAGCATGGCAGGTTTGTGGCATGTTGCACTTACACAAAATGGCCACCAGAGGGTGAGGTTGGGTTTCTTTTTAAGACCTTCAGAGGTAACACTTGACTCTGGTCCTGAGCCGATCACTGATGCTGCTGTCGGTCTACAGCACACACTGTTGACTTGTTTTATATCCTTTTCTTTCTGTACCTGTGTGAGTTACAGTTTCTTCTTCATCAGTGCAGGGCTTGTTGAATGTAAAAAATCTACTTCAGTGTCACATTTCTTACAAAGTATTATATACTTGTAGAAATGTGTTGAATATGACAAACCAAAAAAACTGAAATGAGAAGCTAAACATAAACATGTTGATGTTAAATCAGTCAGGTTCTGTCTTGACTGACACAAACAAGCCAGAGGATTAAATACATTTATTGATGCGTAACTGCAGCAGTTCTAGCTGACGTTCTCTACAGATGCATGTCTTGATTTTCTCAGTTATGACTGAACAGTTTTTAACATTAACAAAAAGTGAATTCATCCGTTCAGTGGCACTTCCTTCACATGCTCCAGGTTTTATTACCTTCTTTATTCTTCTATTCACAGAGGAAAACATATTAGGTTCAGTCCTGTAGCACTCTGCATTAGACTCTGCTGTATCAGTCGTTCTATCTGTAGGCCTCCAGGCCACTGCCTCAACACGTCCACAGCTCTGTGAATGTCTGCTTTGCTCACATTCCAGTGTCAGGGAAGAGAAAGGCAAAATTGTCTGTTAAATGCTATGTTGCAGTATAACCTTACAGAGAGGGTCTCCTTCCACAAAGAGCCATAAATACAGAGCGTCCAGCAGCTCAACATAACTTCACTCATCACCATTTGACCTAAGCAAGGTGTGACAGTAGCTGTCATGGTAATTGTTTGTTCCTTTCAGGTTTGCGAGCAATAAATTCATAATTACATGGAATAATAATAAATGCTTTTTGTATTTTATTGAACTTAGAAATGATTATTTTGAACATAAAATTATTTGTATCGATTTAAAATACTTTCTCACACAATTTCACCTCGATTTGAGGCCCCATACAAAAAAGGTGTTGATACAAACACTTGTTTTCAACTCCTTTTGAGGTGTGGTGCAACCTGATGGTGATAAAACTTTGATTTAACCATGGTCTTATACTGCTTTGACCTTCAAAATGTTTATTTAGGCTTTCAAACAAATGTCTTGACAGGTTGTCCAAGATGTAACTTTTATGTGAAAATCACTGAACTCTTCAGTTGACCACGAACACATCACATACAAAGCAATGTTTCCTCTGAGATGATTTATTCACAGCAACATTTCAGTCCTGCTGACCTCTTACTCTGCACAGAGTGACATACTTTAATATGCAAATCACATGACAACAACTTTCTTACTCAGTATCAATAAGTAAAACACTCCTACAACTATTGTTCCCGTCAATATTAGGCCACAACCTGCAACAGATGCCACTGATAAATGGTTCTGAGTGACCCACAGTCCAGATCCTTTGGGCCAAAGTTAATTATGTTTTCTAGACAGAGTCACTGTTGCTGAAACTGTGTGTGTTTGTGTTTGTAAGCAGGTGGTAGATCTGCCCATCCTGTCAGCACTTTTCAGATTTAAAGGCTTCACACCCTTTTCTAGTCCAGTGATTTACTGGTCTTGTGATGTTAGCTGACAGTCTGACCCAAGTTTGTTTTCCATTATAATTTCACTCCAGCTGTAAACAGTTTTAACTCCAATGAGCAGTGTAGAGAAAACAGACACGCACAGGCCGAAAACAACCAACCTCACATACTTAAAAACTTTTAACTGGATCTGACACAACATAGAGAAACAATGTTTCTCCATTTTGCTTTCTCCAGCTCAGGAAATTGAGTTCTGAAAACATAACAACCCTTTAAGTTGTTTCTTAGTTGTAGGCACAAAGTGTTTCATAACCAGCTACAGCAGTCTGAGTTATATCAGATTACTTCCAACAGCTGAAATCAGGGAGGAGGGACTGTGGGGCTGTGGAGCCACTAAACAGCTGAAGAGACACTGCAGCCCACGCTGAGGCCACAATCACACAACAGCCTCACACTCAAAAACCCAGGGCCACGTGCTGTCCAATCCTCATTTCCATAAAGTACAGCATCAAAAACCACCTACCTGCTCCTTATAAAAGGAAAGGAAATGAAAATTAAGCAACACTAACTGTTGGTGGCAAATATCCTGACGATATCCTCACGATAATTGGTGTCAACACACAGTTGTCCTGGTTGAAAATGCTGAAAAAGTAAATAATCTACTTGTGCTCAAAATGGTCAAAGATGACACCTCTGATAGTCTGAGTAGTAACAGGTGAGACAGCATCATAATTTCAGCCTCCATCACCAAGTAGACACACACATCCAACAGGTAAAGTCTGGTAAGTAACCAGTGCATCATGGCATGCAACTGCACACATCTCCTTTGCATATATCCAACTGAATTAGTCTGTGCTGTTGTTGCAGACGCACAGTAATATTCATAGGGAGTTTCCTGTCCACCAAAAATATAGAAGTCAACAATCAAATCTCTGCTTGGGCCAGGTGTTCAGCTATTGCTAGTGTCTCCTGATGTGTTCAAGGACGGTCTTTGTTGTTTTTGTTTTTGAATCATTTAATTCCACGCATTCTTCTTTATCAAACCCTGGCACCTACATTACCCACAATGTAACTCAACAGTCATTTGCTTAAAAAGGAAGAAAAATTGGCAGGGGGACTGGGGTTAACCAAACTAAAATTTAACCAGCTAAAATTTCTGATACAAATAACATTTGCATTGTTACTGCCAGCACACTGTGTGACAGACTGCTGTAAATGACAAAAGACTGTATCACTTGTGACTGAAACAAATGTGGGGGATTCAATGAAGGTGAGCTTTAAGATATTTAGAGACCAGGAGCTTGATCTTCTCCTTAGATTTGTATCGCAAAGCCTCAAGTAAGCTAAGCAGTCCCCCCTACACTGGCCACCTGAACTATCTTTAGCCCCTGCTGGCAAGTGAATGGAAGTGCCTGACTTATCTTCACTGCTGTCATCGAGGCAGCCAGTATTTTTAGGGGACAGCAGCAGCTGCAAAAGCATTTAACGGTATTCCATGAACAATGACACTTGGGGTGTCTAAGGCCTGAACGACACAGAGATTGGGGGACCACTCTGAAGCTGGTGTGGATAGTCAAGTTCTGTTTTCTCTTCCTCATACGGGACAGACAGACAGACAGAAACATGTACTGGAGTGGAACTTGGGACCTTTGAGGAGAGCATGTGTCTGAATCTGAAGTCAACTTGGGACATTACTCAGCCTTCAGGAGACGGGTGGCATTGCTTCTCAACTCGAAGAGAGATTGCAAGTGCGGAATGTATGTTGACGGTCGTTCCTGGCGACTGAAGCGAGGTAGGTCATATGAGGGGTACACGGTGCAGCTTCACGAGGGGCAGAGGTCATTCCAATTAAATGAGACAAGTAAACACAGGGGTTAATCTCCTCTCTTTAAACCTCCGGAGGGAATACTGAAGTCTCTTTCAGCACAATGTCCAACCTGTATTAATAAAATATCTTGCAATGCAAAAAAAGTTTTTCTGCAACTTTTAACATTTATGGAAAGACACCCATATATCAAATAATATACTCAAAGTTTACACTAAAACATTCTGTTCATTTTTGGGTTAAGAAAATTAATTGTTTACTGTATAAAACTGCTTTTTTAAATTTCTCTTTTACATCAACATTTGAACCAAATTAATTTTTATCTGCAGTGTTTAGGGATAGCTGAAAAAATAGGCTTTTTTTTTTTTAGTTTGCATGTGTCTCACAGAGAGAGGGACACTTTTTACAGTTTTTTTAGTTTTGAATAACAATAATTATTTGTTATGATAGTTAGCATTGATATATTGTTATTAAACGTTTCAGTTAAGACTCTCCTTCAAAAGAAATCCTGTGTTAAATTATTATGCACAACTAGATGCCTTCAAAAACACATCAAATCATGACGTTATCTTCTTTGAGACCTGAAGCTTTGTTTCCTATATCCAAGAGGACTCAGGATTAAGTTGATAAATATAATCTATTAGGTTCCAAAGCTCATCGAGGAAAAGTTTAAGACAAAGAATAAAATTATACAAATACTCAAATGGAGAGCATAATTTTCAATGGGAGAGGGAGAATTTCAAACTCTAGTATAAACGCAATTTCTAGGATAGCCTAGCTAATGTTTATTTAGCAATATGACAGAAAAATAATTTTAACAGTGACATTTAAAGAAAGAATTCCCTATCAGAGCTGCCAACAAAGGGTGTGAAAGGGGCTTGGCATATTTTGACTGCATGGTCTCTTGGGTGGGCAGACTATGATTTCGTCCGGTGTTTGTGTGAGCACGCGGGTTTCAGAGCTGTCTTTGTGATACCTGACACACACTCCCCTACAGGTCTTTATTTAGGGCAAGCTATATTAAGCACTTTCCCATTGAAATACAGCACCAGCTGTACTGGCTATGTGTTGTGGCTGCTGTTGCAGTAGGACTAGGCTGTTCCCCCTGTCACTGCTAGCCTGTGTTTTTCTCTCATGCAGACAGATCTAATTCAGTCAGCCCTAATAATCATGCCACCCGTTTGTGCTCAAGCACATGCATGTAAAAGGGGCAGAGGCTGAGCGTCTGAATGATAGGAGTTTTATTTCCCCTTCCAGAATATATGGACTCATTTCCATATTGCGGAAAGGCAAAAAAGTATATCCTTTAGTTAGGTAAATGCTATCTCAAGCATACAAGCTGTTTGATGTCAAAGTAATCCATTTGTTATTTCTTTTTTAGAAATTTGCTGTGCAGAAGCTGGTCCATCTTATCGCAGTGAATAACCACCACCTCTTGCTCTCCTGGACTGCTTAAGGTGAAGTGAAGGTAACAAAGAAGCAGTAATGGATGTGTTTGGTGGTGCACCACGTTTCTTGGCCTATCCAAGACCTGTGGTTGTACAAAGTGGGACTGATGCAGTCCTGAAGTGTCAAATTGGTGGCGATCCAAGGCCTGCAGTTATCTGGGAGCGAAACAATGAAAAGATTGACCCACAAGGACGATATAGGGTCTTTGAGGATGGAAATGTTTACAATCTCATCATTTCAGCTGTGACCACAGAGGACAGTGGCCAATACATATGCAAAGCAAAGAACAGCATTGGGGAAACATATGCAGCGGCCACACTGAAGGTGGAAGGCGAGGCACAAGAGATGGAGCTAAGAGAGGAAAATAAGCCAAGATTCCTCATTAAGCCCCTCTCCACTCGCGCAGGCCGTGGGGAAGATGCTGTCTTCTCTTGTAAGCTCTGGGGAAACCCACGACCAGAGGTTGTCTGGGAAAAGGATGGCAGGAAACTCAATGAAATATTTGAAAGCACACATTTCAGTGTGGGCTATCAGGACGGTGGATGGTTTCAGCTCAAGATCTTTAAGACTCGCGCACCAGATGGTGGTGTATATACATGCAAAGCCAGGAATGAGTTTGGGGAAGCATTGGCAGGAGCTGTGTTGCTCGTTGATGCCGGCCCAGGACATGAGGACGAGGGAAATCGTAATGGCTACACAAATGGCCACTGGAAAGCCCATCAGGGCAAACAGAGGAGTGGTAGGCAAGTGCCAAACCGACTCAAAGACGACACCATGACCAAGTCAACTAAAGTAAAGATGTTTGCAGTGACAGAGGGCAAACATGCCAAATTCCGCTGCTTTGTGACTGGTAAACCCAAACCAGAAATAATTTGGAGGAAAGACGGCAGACTGATACTGTCAGGGAGGCGTTATTTGTTATATGAGGACAGAGAAGGATACTTCACACTTAAAGTTCTGTATTGTAAACAGAAGGATAACGGAGTTTATGTTTGTGCTGCATCAAATACTGCAGGGCAAACCCTCAGCGCTGTGCACCTCTCCGTAAAGGGTAAGTCAAGTTTTGATTTTGTAAAATCTAAAGAAATTTAGGTATGGCTTGTATACAGAGACAGTTCTTGCCAGGGATGTTTTTTCAGTGAGTAAAGGAGTGCGTGAGGGTGTGATGTGTCCTTGGATCAGATTTCTATCCACTTGATGCTACGATGATGTCAGTGAGACATCTCCAAAGAGGCTCTCTGAGATCATTTATTGGGGTAAGGCCAGACAGCCAAGGCAAAATGAAAATTAAAGTGTTATAGGGTATATTGATGCTTTCTAAAATAAAACTGAAACCAGTTTAGTCAAGGAAATGTTAGCTTTGTATCATCAGTCAGTTAAATTCATAAAAGGACATGTCAGCAGGCCTGTGAGCTGCAAATATAATTAGTAATTCAATTATTTGACATCAGCTGCATTAAAAGCAATTCAATCCTGGTTCCACTGGGGGATTAATGAAATGTATTAATGATCTGAAATTTGACCTGTGGGATATCTTAACAGGCCAAGTTCATCAGCTTGAGGTGGACTCCAACAGCAGTAAGACGTCTGCAAAGTCACTTAGCTTGTGAAAGGTCTAGGGAGGTGTCCATGTGATCGAAATCTTTGGGAAGGAGATCATATTTCTCACATGGCCCAGAGAAGTCCAAGCTCATGGCACCAACCTAAAGTATTGTAGTCTATCAGTCGTAGATAGAGAAAATAACACTGAAATGGGATTGATGGTCAGTAGATTTGAAGGTGATTTAAATGGAAGATGGTAAATGTATTTCATCAGTTGTCTATGTATTTAATTAGTTTTGTTGAAAGCAATAAGAAAAGGAAATGCAGAGCTTTGCACACAGAATACTAAATATAGTCCACATTCATTTGTTTACAACTGTCTGGTACTGTCTGATGGTGTCAGTTACAAACTGTTTATTTCCTATCTAACACCCTGATGTGTTAATGACCTTTCCATTCCTCGACTAAATAAGCCACTTGTCTCATGATTTTGCTCATCTTGTTTGCTTCACTGGAATTTACTGCCAAATATATTTCAGTTTACAGTGTTACTACAAGGACATAGATAATGTTGCTGTGAGTGAGTTTTTGTAGGGCTGACTTGCCTGAGGAATTTATACTGATGAAGTGACACTAATATCATTTCACAGACAGAAGTAAAAATAAATACCTCAAACTTGTTTTTTTTTTGTTTGTTTTTTTTTACTACATTAGAGGAAGTTGCATTGGCTTAATCAAACCGGTCTTCTTTCTCCTCCCTCCTCCTTGGTCCCAGAGCCGCCTGTGCGGTTCAAGCAGCCTCTCATTGATCTAGAAGTATGGGAACGAGATTTGGCTGTTCTCGAGTGTGAAGTTCCAGAAGACTCTGTTCCCATCACATGGTATCTGGAGGATAGACGACTGCAGCCAGGGGCCAAATATGGAATGGAGGAATGGGGAACAAAAAGGCGACTAACTATCCGAGACATCGGAGTTGATGATGATGGGATTTACCTCTGTGAGATGCCCGATGGGGGGAGGAGCATCGCAGAGGTAGCCGTAAAAGGTAAATAAGTAGTCAGTCTGCATATATGATTAGAAACATGTCGTTCTGGAGGGAAATTATGCAATTTTGTCATTGACTTGTTGTGCTTGTTGTTCCTTGTCCTGTTAATGCACTAAGGAATCACTCAAGTGTCTCCTTGCAGGTACAATTTTGCGGAAGCTTCCAAGAAAAGTGGATGTCTTGGAGGGCGAAAATGCTGCCTTTTGTGTTGAGGTGGAAAAAGAAGAAATGGACATACACTGGTACAAAGATGGCACAGAGCTGCGTGAAACCCATCAGACCATCCTTAAGTCCTTTGGTCGAACTCACATTCTGGTTTTCGTCAACACAATGCCTCAAGACTCTGGCCTTGTGACTTTCCTTGTAGGCAGATCCAAGACTTCCTCTCAGCTAAGAGTGAAAGGTAGGGTACCTTATCTGTGAATTACAGCAATCCTACAGCAATATCTGTTCAAAACATTGCTTAAGCTTAATTAGCTGCTCCTGGAATTGGAACCAAGGTATTCCATCCAAAGGGATGTTGATGCATGACAGGACTTTTCTTGTTTCAGCGGCCAGACATTGTCCTCCCAGTTGTCCAGTGGGTGTGCAGATCAACACAGAGCGTGCAAATGCTGCGCTTCTGTCATGGGTTCCTGCTCAGGACTCACGAAAGAACCCTCCCTCTGGATATGTGCTTGAACGACAGGAAGTGGGCACTGGCTCACAGGAGTGGCTGCAGTGCCTGACTACTGACTCTGCAACCTCTGTAGAGATCCTTGGTGACAGTGTACCTTGTGAGGCTGATTATCGATTTCGAATTTGCAGTGTAAACAAATATGGAAAGAGCAACAATGTCGAGTTCCCCAGAGCTGTTCACCTGGGTAAGTTTGGCTACACTAAAACAACTTTTTCCTCCATTAATTCAAACTCAACATGGCTGAGGATATTGCTTGCTGAGTCATGATTTTTTTTTTTTATAGTCCCAGTGGCCAGAATACAAGCTCCATTACAGGATGCCTTGGTGCCTGAGGGACAAGATGCCATCTTCTCTATTGAGCTCTCTGCTTCAGTTATTGGCACATGGTTCTTAAATGGAACTCAACTTCAAGAGGATGAACGTTTTTCCATGCGTCGGTCACGAACACACCAATCTCTCCGCATTCGAGGTGTACGCGATACAGATAATGGAGCTGAGATAACATTTATTGCCTATGGCATCCGGGATTCTGCAGCACTGTACATTCAAGGTATGTGTCTTGGTTGGCCTTTTTGTGTTTTTTTTTGTTTGTTTTCATTGGAATTTGGCAAGGCAAATGTACAAAAAAAGTTGGTAGCAACAGTGCAAGATGACACTAACATAGTGTATCATTCAGTTTATCATCCCTTGTGACACGACTCAGTTCTCATTGTTTATCTGATATTTGCAGCTCCTCTTGTCAAGTTTTCACCACTGTCAGAAATGGATCGAAACAAATTTGTAGAAATTGGGAACCCCATTGTGCTCTATTGTGAGCTGTCAGACCCTGCAGCTCCAGTGCACTGGTACAAGAATGGTGCGGAATTACAAACAATGGAGGGTCTTCATATCCAATCAGAGGGCACCATGAGAAGAATTGTTATCCAATCAGCAGAGTTCTCACATTCAGGAGTGTATTGCTGTGATGCCATTGATGACGTCATCAGGTTCAATGTGGAAGTAGAGGGTGAGTGGAGTGAGTTTCTTACAATACTAGTGTCTTTTACAGAGACTAACCATCTTTATTATCACATTTACCCCTTTTTCTTATCTTTTTTAATTTAAAAAATGCATTTAGTTTTCTTTTAAAGTCTGACAAACATATAATCTTTACAATTTAACAATCCATTAAAATATCTAAATATCCCTAGCCCCACCTGTGAGGTTTTCAGCAATTCCAGACGCTGAGAGGAACAAAACCATCCAAACAGGCTGTCCCATTGTTTTACAATGTGAGCTCTCAGATCCCTCTGCCCAGGTACACTGGTACAAAGATGGGTCAAAGCTCCACCCTCAAAGTGGAGTAGATATTCTAACTGACGGCTTGGCAAGAAAACTGATTGTGCATTCAGCAGAATTTTTCCACTCGGGGTTGTACTGCTGCAAGACAAAGGGTGACACCATCACATTCAGTGTGGACATCAAAGGTGATTTGTTTTACCTCTAAGTGATGTGAAACATTAACAAGCTCCTCCTCAGCAGAGCAACTAACTCTTACAACACCCTTGAATGTTGTCCGTTGCCTTTCTTCTTAACGCTTATTAGACATGCAGCTAAGCTGTCACCTTTTTTCATTACATTACAGCATGTTAGCAGCTTAGATGTCGGTAAATAGATTATGATGAATAATCTAAACGGCTGGCATGAGGTTGATTTAAGGTTGACATAAGATCTAAACATATCTATAGCTCCACCTGTGAAGTTCTCAGCAATTCCTGAAGAAATGAGGACCAAGTCCATCGAAGCAGGCTGCCCTATTGTACTCCAGTGTGTGGTATCGGATCCTGAGGCCCATGTTTGCTGGTACAAGGATGAAATGCAGCTCATTTCAAACTCTGCAATAGAAATCCACTCAGAGGGCAACACAAGGACATTAGTTGTTCAATCTGCAGAGCTGTGCCACTCTGGTGTGTACAGATGCACCACACAAGATGATACCATGGAGTTTCAAGTGGAGATCAAAGGTGACTTTACACTTTTTATCTTGTGCGTTTATGTTGTAACCCCACCTCCTCTTTCTAGATGCCACTAATAATCCCCGCTTCTACTCTATACAGTTTGAAGGACTGTTCCATGCACTTAAGCTTAAAGAACTGTTAACACACCAGGTGATTACTATTTATGATCATTTGTTTTGTGACTGCTGTGGCTCTTCCTGAATTGAAAGTCTCCAAAGCCCTTTCATCTTCTGCTCTGCAGTTACATTTTTGCAAGGTATCCATTTCCACAGTCTTGATTTTATTTAGCTGTCCTGAATTCCCAATGCTAGCTATACCAGTGACGTACTCTACTATCTTTGACGTTGAGCGAACCAAGTCACTTGAAGCAGGCAAGGCTTTGGAGCTGGAATGTGAGGTTGCAGACTCCACTGTGCCAGTCTGCTGGTATAAAGATGGTGTAAGGCTCTTCCCGCAGAATGGTTGGGATATACAGAGTAATGGCACAATGAGGAGACTCATTATCCCGTCTGCTGAGCTCTTGCACTCAGGGCTATACAGCTGTGAAACCTCTGATGACACTATCCACTTCACTGTGGATATTAAAGGTGATTTTTAATCAAATTTTTGAATCTTAAGAGCAAATACTAGAGCTTCATGGAGACTAGATGCAACTAACATTTACAATATGCATATCTGTCTGTCTGTACTGTTTTGTGTGAAGCTGTAACTGCTTCTGTTTGGTAAAATTAATCTCTACTGACGAAAATATCTGCGTAATCCTTGAAAATGTGAGTTGTTTGGTCTGAGATATAACAGATTGGTTCCCCTGTTTGGGAAAGCTCAACCTATAACCCCTTTCTTAATTAGTCTAAATATGCACTGTTAAGTCCACAATTATAATATGAATCATCATCTTTAGCTCCAACGTCGCCGTTGTCACCCTCACCAGACGTTGTGGAGACGCAGGCACTTGAGGCAACCTGCCCCACTGAACCAACATGTGAAACCTCAGACCCTGCTGTCCAGGTGTCATGGCAGAGGGATACAGAACATGATTCTAATAGAGAGCCTGATTTTGAAATGGGAGGCATCAAGAAGACCCTTGTTATTGAACCAACTCATCCTTCAAACTCTGGAGCATACTATTGTGCAACAGCAGATGATGTTGCTCAATTGATAGTAAAAAATCAAGGTGATATTTTTTGTACATGTGTTTTCTATTTTAGTTATGACTCACTCTTTATGTAGCTTTTAGTCTGACCTCTTTTCTTTGTTACAATGCAGAGCTGATATCTGTGACAGTGTCTCTTTTAAGTCATTTTTTAATATCTAGGATAATGTACACTGAAATTATCCCCCCAATGATTGTCTGTAGTGCCACCTGCGACATATCTGCTTGGTCCTGATGTTGAGAAGACCAAGTCTGCTGAAGAGCACTGCCCAATTGTTCAGCAATTTGAGATTTCAGATCCTATTGCCAAAGCCTGTTGGTACAAAGATGGAACCCCGATCTACCCAAAAAGTGAAGCTGACTGTGAATCACAGAGCAGCAGCCAAGCCTTGCCCCTCCAGTCACATGACTTGTCTGGTGATGAGAGGTTTGGCTGTGAAACATCTGGTGATGCACAGTCAAATGTGGACATGAAAGGTGGTGTTCCACAATGTACCTGCACAATTAAGACTAAAGAATTTAGTTACATACATGAAGCTATCACCCAGCTCATTGTTTTCTCTTTGGCTTTGTCCAAACAGCAGAGCAGTGTCTCTATGGTGATGAGATTGGTGAGATAGCTGATGCATCTGCCCAATACACTGTGGATGTCAAAGGTGATTTGATATATTTCAACATCAGTCATCCATGTTAACCCAGCATATAAATGCCACTAACAATGGTGGTGTATTTTATTGTTAGCTCAATCATCTGAGGCATCTTTTTTTCCTTTAGAAAATTGCTTTTTGTCACATTGTCATCTCCAGTCTCATGTCATTTCCTGCAATTTTTTTTAAATGAAATTTGTGGATGTTTAGTAGCTGAGTAGCTGCTCCTCATACTAACATATATGTTGTGTTTGTCAAGTCATTCTTCATTTAACAGCCATCTTTGCTTGTAACAAGCAGCTTACAACTCTTTGAGTCCATCTTATGTCTTTATCATCACCAGATCCTCTCATTCACATTGCTGCCCTGAACCTCTCCCCGTTGCAATGACAACGAACTCTTATCAAAGAGAAGAAAATTAAAGTACTTTTTAGGTTTTTATGGTGTTAATGCAGAGATTGATGGAATAACAATACAAGGAGTCAGTTGAAAGGGGAAATATAGGAGCTCAATCTCAGACCAAACCTGGTCGATCTTCTTGTTTGTCTTTGCAATGGATTATCCCATAACTCCATGCTAACCCACACTGATGTAAAATTCTGTTATGAGAAGAAGTATTGAGACCATCAACCACTGAAAACCTTTCTCTGTGTACATCACAATGCTTATAGCTACATCGCCAAGGCTCTCTTCTGACCAAGAGAAGAACAAGTCCACCGAAGAGGCTTGTCCTGTTGAAGTTATCTGCATGTCCTCAAAATGCAATTCTGGCATCTCTGATGGCAGGAGAGGAGATCCTCAGACATATGAAGACCATTCCAGGCATATGCCAATTTCTCAGTCAACCTATGAATATACGACTGACTGGATTATGACTAAGCAGCCAAAAGAATTCGCCAACAATCAACAAACAATAAATGGACAACCACCAGTTTACTGTAACTCTGCAAAGCCAACAATAATCCAATCTGACACACACCATTACACTAAACAGTCCACAGAATCACAAGGTGAGGAATTCATTTATTATATACAGCATGCAGAGGGTCCATCTGAGGAATTTGATAATTCCCTACAGGCAGCTGTCCAGAGAGATGAGCTTTGTAATTTTCTACAAACTGCAGCTGTTGAATCAGAGGAGCTACACAGCTCAATACAGATGCCAACTGTCCAGTCAGAGTCAGGGAGCCCCCTCCAGATCTCAACTGCCCAATCACAACACCTCATTAACCACTCACACAGTTCAACAGTCAAATCAGACAAGGTCTGTAACTCCTTAAGAAGTGCAGCTCTCCAGTCAGAGGAGCCCCTTACATCCTTACATACTGCAACTGTCCAATCAGAGGAGCCCTTTACATCCTTACATACTGCAGCTCTCCAGTCAGAGGAGCCCTTTACATCCATACATACTGCAACTGTCCAGTCAGAGGAGCCCTTTAAATCTGTACAGACTGCAACTACCCAATCAGAGGATCCCTTTACATCCCTTTATACTGCACCTGTCCAATCAGAGAAGCCCTTTACATCCCTATATACCGCAACTGTCCAATCAGAGGGGCCTTTTAAATCCCTACAGACTGCAACTGTTCAATCAGAGGACCTCTGTAGTTCCATACAGACGCCAGCTGTCCTGTCAGAGAAGCCTCTTGATTGCTTACAAATTGAAACTGTCCATTCAGAGGGCCCCTGTAACTCCTTATGGACTGCAACTGACCAGTCAGAGGAGTTAAACAGACCCCCACAGACATCAACTTGCCAGTCAGAGAAGCTCAGTGACTTCCCTGACACCACATCTCCTCAATCATTGGACTTGTATAACTCTAAAGAGGGAGAAACTGTCCAAACAGGGGAGCATTACGACTTATGTCAGTTTGCATATGGCAGACTGGATGACCTCTATCCCACAGGACAAGCAGTACCTAACCATTCAGAGGTGTTGTATCAGTCCATGCAGGCCACAACAGTCCAAGCAGAGTGTCATCACACCATGGAAGCCACAGAAGACCAAGTAGACAGCACAGTGAACTCTGGGCAAAGATCATCAACTCAGTTTGCAGAACCTTATTATCTCAAGCAGGCATCAATGGTCCAATCAGAGGAGATCTATCTAACAAGGACATGTGACATTCATTGGATTGACAGTGTCACTGCAAATAAGGTGGCTGTTGAAGGTGATTTAAATGGTTAGCATTATCAAACAAAAAATGGACGGGCACAATGTTGACATTGTGTAAAATGAAGAGATTGCTTTTTGCAATCCTTGACATTTTGACAATTTCTGCATTTATGTACTTGATTTTGTTCATACTAAAACTAATTTAGTAAAACTTTGAGCTTGGGTGGTCTGTAAGGAATATCAAAAATAGGTAAAAGAGTAAAGTACATTAGCCTCAAATCCTAACTTGAATGCCTAGTTATCTCAAGTCTAACCAAAGACACCTCGTTAGATTACTAATATAACATGAAGACATATTTTATAGTGACTTATTTTAACTCTTAAGATTTATTGGCATGACTAATCTTGATTTGAGATTTTGCTCTTTTGTTGTTTGAAAGCATCGTTTTTGTTGTAGTCAGTCATAGTGATGCAATTTTCTTTTGATGTTACCTCAAACATCCCCAGCTCCGCCTGTGACAATTACAACACTTTGTGAGGCTGAGAGGAACAAGTCTGTTGAAGTTGGTGAACCCTTAGTACTACGATGTGAGATATCAGATCCTAACGCTCAAGTAACTTGGTACAAGGATGGAATAAAACTACAAGAAGCAGCTGGCCAAGACATGATGGCAGAGGGTTCCATAAGAACACTGGCTTTCCAGTCAGCGATGCTGTCTCATGCAGGGATTTACAGCTGCAAGACAACAGATGATGCAATGCAGTTTCATGTGGATGTTAAAGGTGACAAAAGTTGTTTTCATCTGTTCTGCAAATAGATTTTAGTAGGGGTAAAGTGTATCTAAAATGTTTTTGCTTTGCCGATAGCAAGCACGCAAGCATAGAGTGAACCTAAAGTAGACAGGTTAATAGTTTCAAGAGACAGAAGCAAAGATTGGGATGCTGCCATAGAGCTGAAAAATATAAAATCTTCACCTTAACACCATTTGGATGACATGTATGTATAGTTCTTATTTACATTTTCACAATAAGTTATACATATCCATATTTCTCTTCTTTAATGGAACATGCTATAACACTGTTGGCTGACAGAAGAGGAATGGGCACACAACGTGAAATGGGTTAAGTAGATGCAAATATTACAAGTACTAATGATAAAGTCACTTTAGCCAGGGAATATTATTTCTAAGTCTGACAAACAAATCAAAACCCTTTTCCTGATACAAAGTAATCTTTGAGGTTAAGTATTTTCATGGAGTGTTTCTTTAAATGCTTCTGAAGATACAGTACTCCTCTCTTTAAGGCTTATGTACAGTAGTTTTAGCACAGTCTGATATTTTGGCCTTCTTTCACAGTCACATCAGGAGAGTAGAAAAGTAGAGTGGAATACATCAGGTGGCCTTGGCTTCATTACTTCCATTCATTTTTTGCTTGACTAAGTTAGACGACTGGCCATTGGAGTGTCTCCAACTTTCCAACCAACAATCCAAGGCAGGAAACTCTGTGGGCTTTATCATTCTACAGGCTCATGTGCAGCAATGTGTTGGGGAAAAAAATGTTATTTATTAAAAACAGAAAATCACACATCAGTTCAACCAATAAATGAATTTCATTTGACTAATGATCACTGTCAGGCTTAAATTTGGCTTTATTTGGGATTGAACAAATGCCAAAACATAATTTTAAAGCTACATTTTGCTATACATACTGAGTCAAAATGGTTAGGTAAGATTAAAGATTTTTATATATTTTTAATGATTGAATATGAAGCTGCAACCCTGTCTCCTAGAGATTATGTGTCTATGTAACTTAACTGCAACAACAAATGTCCTACAAAACATTTTGCTGTTGTAGTTTAATTGTATATAAACATATTCCTAGAGGACAGCTGAAGGCTTTAGTTTGAGGATTGTGCTTTGTTTGATTTGGTTAATCACAGTACATGTTTTATTGACCAGTCCTATTCTATATTTAATCCTGTAGCTCCACTTCTGAAGTTTTCAGCTGTTTCTGACGCTGACCAGAAAAAGACAGTCATGGCGGGCTGTCCCATTGCTCTACAGTGTGAGCTGTCAGACCCCTCTGGACAAGTCAGTTGGTACAAGGATGGAACAAAGCTCCTACCTCAAAGTGGAGTAGACTTCCAGTCAGAGGGAAATTTGAGAAGTCTAGTTGTCCCATCAGCAGAGCAAGTTCACACTGGCATATACCGTTGTGAGTCAAAGGATGATGACATTCAGTTTGCTGTGGAAGTAAAAGGTGATGCTCAGAGAGTAGTGCTTTCACTGCCTTGCACTGCCAACTAACTGTAGCAGCAGTTAGGATGATAAATCATGTTTGTCTAATCACCTAACAGAAAATGGTCCATTTTTCTACTTCCCCAACTTAGTCAACTACTAAAAATGTGACAGGATTCCTCTGGAAATAATAGGCAGCTAGGCAGCTTCTCGTCATGCATGTTCTATAACTTAAGTAGACTAAACTCTCTTTCTCTTCATTATGGACACTAACTGAATACGGCTCCATTACCACAAACAAACACTTACTTTCTTGTTTATGTCTCGTCCATTTATCTTTGTCTGTGTTTTTTATGTCGGTGTACAATTACTGTGGATAACTCTGAAATTTCACAACTTGAATCTTGAGCTTTTAGCCTTTTGAATCATTGTTTGTCTTACTTAATGTCTGTCAGTTTCTATGTCGTTTTGTCAAATGTGCTGTGTTCTGAAGGAATTTTGCCATCTGTTTGCTTTACTTAAATTTCAGTTCCTATCTTGAAATTCTTTGTAATTACAGTAGGCTGGATATTTAATTACGTCCAAAAAATAAGTTTCTGAAACTTATTAAGATGCTCTTTTTGCAATATCTGAAACCTTTAGCACTGCCTGTGAAGTTCTCAGAGCTTCAAGAGACTGACCGGAACAAATGTGTCCAGGAAGGTGATCCCATTGTCCTCAGCTGTGAACTCTCTCATGACCCCTCTGCTCCTGTCGAAATGGTACAAGGATGGGATGAAAATCCTGCCACAAAACAATGTGGAAATACAATCAGATGATCTAACAAGGACATTACTCATCTATTCAGCTGAAAACATACATGGTGGCATCTATGAATGTTCAACATTGGATGACAGCGTCTCATTTAAAGTGGACGTGAAAGGTGATTTATCTCTATTCTTACTATCTTCGTATTTTACAGGCCATGTCCATCTTATTGTGTGGTGTGAGTGGTTTTGAATGTTCATGAGAACATGGTATTACTGGCTGGGCAGTGTGTTCTGTCCACTGACTTCACCTCTTATCCAAAACCTTTGTTATTTCCTTCTCTTAGGCCGATCGCCACAGATCATGCCAATCCCCCTCTCAGAAAAATACAAGATGATTGCAATTGGTTGTCCAATTATTCTCCAGTGTGAGGTCTCAGACCCCGCTGCCCAGGTTTCCTGGTTTAAAGATGAGGTGGAGCTTTTTTGCAAAACGGGCCTTGATATGAAAAGAGACGGCAGCTTCAGAAAGTTGATGATTCATTCTGCTAAGGTCTCGGACTCTGGCCTCTACAGCTGTGGCCTTGCTGATGATGTTGTGACATTCCATGTGGACGTTGAAGGTGATTTTCTTGTGTTCAGTTTGAATTAATGAGCTTCCAGGTGTGAGACAAACATTTTGGCATCCACTTAACTTCTTTGTACAATTACTCTTGACAAAACACTTTTAAAAAAATTCTAGTATTTTGTAACACTGTATGAAAACAGCACTGTGTGTGCTAAAATGTTTCATGTGAGCAACACTACTTGTGAAATGATATTCTGACAGCTTAACAGCAGTGTTCTGTATTGCTCTCATAATACCCCCCCCCAGCTACTCCTGTGAGGTTTTCAGCACTTCCGGAGGTTGCGAGAAACAAATTTGTTGAGACAGGCTGTCCAATTAAGCTGCAGTGTGAAGTCTCAGAGCCAAATGCCCAAGTCTATTGGCACAAGGATGGAGAACAGCTACCACAAAAGAGTGAATATGAAATCCAAGAGAAAGAAAAACTGAGAGCGCTGGTTATTCAATCAGCAGAAGTCAGACACTCTGGGGTGTACAGCTGTGAGGCCGCAGATGACCATATAGAATTCAAGGTGGATGTTGCAGGTGATCTAAGTATTTTGAGCTTTGTCAGAATTACTAACTTCAGTCAGTTAATGCTTGGCTACAACACCAACTTAGGCTTTAACTTTATATTTTTTATAAAATTCTTAGATAATGTGTACTAATACATTACTATTTATGATTGAAACATATACACCCTAATAGAAATTGTAAAGATGTGATAGCATTTACTTAAAGATGATCATGGATAAATACATATGTGATAAAAAACTTATTTGATATTAATATTATTTATTAAGTAACAGCATTGATATGCAGCTCAGTAAGAAGCAAATATTTAAAGGCCCTTTATCTAAAAGTAGTAAGTGGCTGACTATTTTTAAAAGCTTGGTGGTAGCTCAAAGCTTCTCAATATTTTTAAGTTGACAATTGATCATATGTAACGTCTAAGGTAGCCACTCATATCAACCAACTCTTCACTTCCCTTGAGATCTATTCAGTGTTTTAGTGTTTTACAGTGAATATTGGACTTTTGGATGTTTTCTGACGAGACACAAACAACTCCAAATCAATGTTACATTCGCCCTGTCCGCTGTGTGTGTAAATAGCCAAAATGTTTGCCACAACTTGGTAATACTATGTCAGTGTCTTTACAGCTTTTTCAGTGAAAAAAATGCCCAGACCAGTAGTTATAGTAGTGACCCATATTACTCCCAATTTCAGCATTGCAGACGCTGCAGAGCCACTGGTCTGAAAGGGCATTATGGCTGCACAAGCTCTGTATTAACAACTAAAACTGCATGTGAGCCCATGACTACAGCAATGTTAAAGTAACTGAGTGATCTCACTGTCAACCTTCAAACTTATATACCAAACCATTCTTACACCATCTGTCCCAGCTGGATCCAAATATCAGATTTTGCCTGCCTTTAGCTTGTAAATCCATGTATGTTACATAGTATAGCATAGCAAATCTGATTACCATCTGGTTACTGTTCAATGGATTGAAATTCCTATAGCACCGGTTTGATTCTCAGCTGTTCCAGAGGTTGAGAGGAACAAGTCTGTTGAAGCAGACAGCCTGATCAAACAGCAGTGTGAGATCTCAGACCCTCCAAGCCAGACCTGCTCGTATGAGGATGGAATAAAACTCTTGCCAAAATCGGGAATAAACATCGATTCAGAGGGCAATAAGAGGACGCTGGTTATGACGTCGACCACATCTTCATACTCTGGGGTGTACAGTTGTAAAACTGATGATGATTCAGATTGCAACGATTTCTATGTGGAGGTGAAAGGTGATATGCTAAGCTTTTCTTGGCAAGATGTTTTCAAGTCTTATACACCCTCATAACCTCTAATATCTATGAAGGAAGCATATTCATCAGCTGATTTCCTTCCTTCCTAAATGTCCTAATTTCATTAAACATTTAGTTGTTTTTCATACTCATGCTTCACATTAAGACCAACGTCTAAAAACATTAACATTATTTTAGGATTTTCTGATGAGTTTGTTGTTTTTTACAACACACCTGTGGTTGCCATTACTTCAGTGCATTGCTTTAATTAACTCTTTCAATGTGGATTAACACCCACAGATGATCATAATGTCTACAACAAGTTGAAGATCTAGATAGCAAGGCTTGAGACCAGCATGTCTAAGCTGTGAAAACCTGACCTTACAGCTACTGAACGCATGAGCATAAACAATAAATCCTACTTTCAAGCAACAGCTTACTTCTTTTCTGTACTGTTTTATGCAGCACCACCGGTAACATTTGCTGATATCCCAGAGGAGGACCTTTTCAAGAGTGTTGTGGAAAAAGAACAGCTTGTTCTATCATGCGAAGTATCAAGGACTGATGGTGTTGTCCAGTGGTACAAAGATGGAACTGAAATGCAACCGAGCAATAATGTTACAATTGAAGCAGAGGGCACCAAAAGAAATCTGACAATACATTCAGCCCAACTGTCAGACACAGGCACATACACATGCCGTGCAGGAGACAACGTTTTAATTTTCAAGGTTACCATACGAGGTAATAAAATATCTTAGAAAAATTTGTTTGTGTAAAAATGTGGAGAAGAATTTACAGACTATGTTTCAATTTCACATTTTCTTTCTCTAAAGAACCTCCGGTGATGATAATCTACCCTAAGGAAGACGTCCACCTTGACCGCCATGTCCCTGACGAAATTATTCTGAGCTGTGAATTGTCTCGTCCCAACGGTGTTGTCAGCTGGTACAAAGATGGCCAAAAGCTGCAAGAGAGTGAGAACATCAAGCTCAAGATCGAAGGCCCTTATCGAAGACTGAAGATTCTTTCAAGTGGAGTTGAAGATTCTGGAGAATACGTCTGTGATACAGCAGATGATTCAATCTTCTTTCACCTTAGTATTACAGGTAATGTTTATATGTGTTTTGTAATAGTGAATGCATGTAGATGATGGTAATTAAGGCATCAGTAGGCTTCAAACAAACAAGAGTGTGCAAAGTAACATCTGAGCATGTCTAAAGCTAAATGTGTGAATTGTACAAACGGTACAAACTTTTGGACAGTCTCTCCTCAAAGGCAAGACGCTGTTTGTGTATGACAAACATTTAATTTGAGGCATACTGAATTAATAATGCAACTATTAGGGGTTAATTAGACCATCATAGATCAAAGATATATCCAAAGACATTCCTGCAGGTGATATGCCACGTAGAGCATTTTATTCACTAGTTTTTGTTGAAAACTGCATGACTTGTGATTTGGACAACAATGTCGAATTTTCACAGAGATGAGTGCAGATTTCTTGGAGCATTCATTAAGCTAATAAGCAATGGATAAACTGGGTCAAAATGTCTGTTTCCAGAACCTCCAGTGCGAATTGTATCCCCAAGTCAGTCACAAATGGAGCTCTGCCAGCAAACTTCTGAGAGGATGGTACTGAGCTGTGAAATTTCACGGCCCAATGCAGTAGTACGCTGGTATCGAGACGGACTTGAAGTGGAAGAGAATGACAACCTTATTCTAGAGGTGGACGGTGTCTACAGAAGACTTATCATACCTGAAACTACAGTCAAAGATTCCGCAGAATATGTATGTGACACAGCAGATGATTCCATGACGTTCTTTGTAAACATAGCAGGTAAGAAATACCAAAGGATGAGGAAAATTACAGGTTAAATAAATGATTTGCTGTGTAAGTATCCATTATCCAATTTTAACACAACATTTCTTAACACACAGAGCCTCCTGTTCGCTTCATACGTCCAAGGAAGATGGCAAGCAGAGTAGAGAAAATGGCTGGGGAGACTCTGGTTTTAGATTGTGAAGTTTCAAGATCAAATGCTGAGGTCACCTGGAAGAAAAATGGGGAAGAAGTAGAAGACTCCAGAAATATCACCATCCTTGAAGATGGTGTTATGCGTCAATTAACCATTCACTCTCTAACAGTGGAAGATGCTGGGCAGTATGTCTGTGATGCAAAGGACGATGTGATGGATTTCCATGTAAAAGTGCAAGGTAGGTAGACAGGTTTGTTCATTCCAATTGTTTCTGAGAAATCCATGAGCCTTGGGTAACATTGCTGAGGAAAGCTTGCCAGACATGGGCATAAAACAGAATGCCTGAAATAGTTCTTCACACTTTGCAACTGTATAGCCTCTGTGCTATGCAATGAAAACTTAATAGAACAGACTATTCTGTTCCAATAGAAATTCTCCTCTTGTGTGTTTTCAGAGTTGCCAGTAAAAATTCTTGGAAAAACCGAATGCAAAAACAGAAAAGCAGTTCTTGGTGTCAGACGACATTATTCTTGTGTGTGAACTCTCAAGATCCAATGTCTCAGTCAGCTGGTACAAAGATAATCAGCTGATTACTGACACTGAGAGATACTGTAGTGAGGAACAAGGCGTCTTCCGGTCACTGGTTGTCTTAAATGCTGGACTCGAAGATTCTGGAGAGTATACCTGTGATGCAGTGGATGATAAGATGGTCTTCCATATCACTGTCAAAGGTAACCATATTATTAAGTAATTTAAACACTATCCGTCTGTCCTCCACTCAGGAGAGCAATAACTGGTAGTATGTCTCTTATACTCAGAGCCTCCAGTGCAGATCATTGGAAACTCGGGGCACCCAGAGCATCATATCCTGGTAGCAGGAGATGACCTTATTTTGGAGTGTGAAGTGTCTCGGCCAAATGCCACCGTTCAGTGGTTATGGAATGGCGACGATACTGAAACCAGATACACGTATAAAAATTGACAGCTATGACGTGGTGAGAAAGCTTGTTCTCTCTGGACTTCAGCCCTCAGACTCTGGAAAATACATTTGTGATGCCATCGATGACAAATTGATAACAATTGTTGAGGTGCAAGGTAAGACTAAAGCGATTCTGAAACGTTTCAGATTTAATTTCTGCAGCGTCTGTTTGATGAACTTCATTTTTTAACATATGCAAATGGGATTTATAAGCAACATCTCTGTACATCTCATTTTTCTCAGAGCCACCAGCCAAGTTTGTGAACAAAAAAGACAATACTAACATCTCAGCCTATGAAAGCGAGAGTGTCACACTGTGTGCCATTGTGAGCAATGAAAGAGCTAATGTTCGGTGGCTGAAAGATGGCCAACTATTGAACGAGGACAACATTCACATTTCCAGTGAGGGTAATACCCACAAGCTCACCATTAATCCCCTGCAGCTGTCAGATTCTGGAGAATATGTCTGTGACGTAAACACAGATGAGATGTATTTCAGTCTTTTAGTCAAAGGTAAGAATTTGGCACTCCCAATCGAAATGTGACCTTTACTCCCTGGTGAACACTGACTTGATAATAACTGCCAAAAAGTTAACATTATATCATATTTCTTAATCTTCCTCTCAGAAATGAAGGTGAAATTTATCAGACCATTGGAGAATATTGTGTCTCTGAAGGGCAGCAGCCTTACCCTGCGATGTGAAATCAACAAGCCCAAAGGAGATGTGCAGTGGCTAAAGGATGGCCAGGAGATCTCTCCAAGCCGTCGGCACACGATACGGGCACAAGGCCGAGAGCGAAGCTTCACCATCCACCAAATTGTAGATGAAGATGCTGGAGAATATGCCTGTGAATCCACAGATGACAGGACTTCAGCTACTGTCAGTGTAGAAAGTAAGTGCATTTAAATCTTACAACTTCAAGGCAGTTCAGAGAAAGAAATAAAGTATTAGAAAATTGTTTAAAACAGTCAGTGTGCCATCTTAAAGCGACATTTAAATCTAATTCAGCTGAATGCTTTGCCTTCAGCTCCCCGTGTTGTTGAGTTCATAGCGGAGCTTCGTAGCATCACAGTCCGTGAAGGAGAAGATGCAGTGTTTAAGTGTGTGGTTTCACCAGAGGACACTCAGTTGGTGTGGCGCTTAAATGGCAAGCCAATAGCTCTGAATGAGCGGACTGTCGTTTCAAGCAATGGACTATGCCACATGCTCTGCATCCACAACTGCATGGTTTCAGATAGCAGCAGAGTGACAGCTGATGCAGAGGGGTTGATATCGGAGGCAGAACTCCAGGTTCAAGGTGAGTTCTTGCCCCATCCATTAACACTATAATCATATATATATTTGTCTCTGTGAATCACAGAAGTTTCAACATTTAACAATAGATCATTAACCTCTTATCTCACTGGTAGTTATCACAGTAACAATGAGCTATTTTCAGCAACTCTGAAGTGAATGTGAGCATAAACGTAGAACAGAAAGTTTAAATACCTGTGTACCATTGGTACCATATTAGCAAATACGATAAATAATCACTCTTGTCAGACAAGTTGAAATTGTTAGAGGCGACTTTGACGGCTAGTGCTTAGCAGCTTCTCCTGTTAGAATTCCTCTGGTAACTGACAGAGACAAGTGGCTCTGTGGTTTTGGTGTATGTTGACACTGCAAGGGGCAAGACTCCTCAGAGCTTATTACTTGCTCTGTGTGCCTGAACTTGCAATGTGACTTGGCTGAATTTCAATTAGTCTGCGGTGTATTTCGCTGTCTCGCAGTGGCTTCAATATTGTTACGCAGAAACAATATATAAATGTATGCAAAGCATTGACATGTAGTCATCTAGTGATTCCCTGTATTCATTTTCAGAGCAACAGGTGCTGTTCACTCAGAAAATGATGCCAGTTGTTGCTGAAGAGTACAGTGAGGCAATGCTAGAGGTGGAGGTGAGTCTGGATTCAGGAGAGGTGCAGTGGATGAGGCAAGGGGTGCTGATCCACCCTGGAGCCAAATATACCTTGATACACAAGGGCCGAAAACACAGTCTCACCATACACAAGCTGGCCATGTCTGACCGGGGCACCTACAGCTGTGAAACCCTCCATGACCGCACGCAAGCCCAGCTAACAGTGGAACGTGAGTGTGCACGTGTTCTCACTATGCCCTGTTCTTGTTTGTTTACTGCTGTTGCCAACAGCTCCACCTCTTGCGCACCCTCCACCAGTGCTTCATGTGAAGGCAAAGCTCAATTAACTGAGTAAGAGTAATTTGAGTGACTGGGGACCAGGATGGCACTTGTACTGGAACACGATGGCAACCAACAGGTGATAGCCTTACAGCCCAAGCTCACCCTCAGACCAGGGGTTCTATATTGACAAAGGATAGAGCCCTAATGATTTCTTTACCTATGTCAAACATAAAGCAGATGGCAGCGTACAGGAAGTGCTTGATCAATAACAAGTTAAGATGCTATTGCACAAGGACTAGAATTACATTTGTAAACAAAGTTAAAATAACCAACAAGAACCACTTAAATTTCTCAAAAGTATCAGCCTTGACACACTATAAAACGGCATCTTGTAGTGATTAAGATGTACTTATGATTGTTTTTCTCCGTGCATGCTTCTTATATTTCTTAGTCCTATGATCCACAGGGCAGTAGGTGAATTAAAGGCTGTTCTTTCAACACTGCCGTGGGTGGGAAGGGGAAAGTCAGGACTTCAGGCTGCTGTTGGCACCTCCTATGAATTTGGATCTCCTCTCATTGCATCTAAATTTACACCCTGGCCTTCAAAACTAAGGTTGTTGTCATCAGGTCTCCAAAATAAACACTCCTTTTTTCCACAGGGAATGCCTGACTGTATTAGAATAAGTGAAAAATGTTGGCAGTTTCAAAGCTGGCTTTTGTATAAAGCCCAGTACTCAAATGACTAAAATATCACCTTGTCGATGTGTGCCAGCGAGTATTGTTTAACTGCAGGCTGCTGTGCACAGGACAGACTCCAAGCCCACTCTGTGACAGAAAATGGACACCATGTCTGCTCAGTCTTAAAGTGGAATATAAATGCTTTTTACCGGAGCCAATCTTTCAGACATAACTTTTGTTTACCTATTACTTATTTTTATTTATTCCTTATACACAAAAGGTATTCACAAAGTAGATAGTTCAATGCACTTGTACTATAACTTATGGTCCATGATTCACTGCAGAACACATAAAGTCTGCTGCTGGATTACATCAATGTTTTCATTTACATCCATCTGCAAACTCCCTTTACAGCTCGAAGAATCACAATCAAGAGGGGACTGACGGACATTAAAACCACAGAGAGAGAAACAGCTTCGTTTGAGGTGGAGCTTTCACATCCCAATGTCCCAGGCACTTGGACGAGAAATGGAATCCAGCTTAAGCCGACAAATCACTTCCGTATGAGTGCCAAAGGACAAGTCCACAGCCTCACTATCTCTAACCTATCAGTAGAAGACACTGGTTCCTTTATGTTCTCTGTAGAGAATCTGAAGACATCTGCAAGACTTGTTGTGAGGGGTAGGTCACCTATAAAAAGTAGCTTATAGTATTATTTACAATTATTAAAATTATTAACAAGCTCTATAATGATGTCAGTAATCCAACATGTCACCAACTTAATGCTTCCAAATAATTACAATTAAATATAATCATTTGCACTTTTTTATCCACAGCTCACAAACCATGTACAGTACTACCATAACAGAATTTTACTGTACTAATTTTGTTATGACCTCAGACTGGTAGCTAAAGTGATCCACTCAGACTAGACCAAATGCCAACCAGTGGAGGCATGATAACAGAATGGAGTGACGGCTGCGCTACTGTTGTCTTTATCCAGGCTCACGTTACAAACACAAAATAGCCTAGCATGACCCAATGAAAAGTGGTAGCTCTGTTCTGTCTTTTCTGTCAGGTGTTAGTTTAACCTCGTGTTGTAAAATAATCCGCTCCATGCCGAGTCACTCAGTATTCATCATCCCTTTGAGCTAGGGGCTAAAGCTCTGAGGATGGCTACTGGATGAAAATGTCATCGTGGTAAATTAGTCCACATAACTTAAAGGGCAGGTTCATATTTTAAAAGTTTATCTACTCAAACATACAGTGACAGTGTTTGCCTGTTGTAACCATTACTTCTGTTCATATTGGCCATTAAAAGACTCCAACATGCTTGGGACAGCTTGTTGAGAGTAGTTTAATTTTGTATAGCAATGCATTTTGGGGAAATGTAAAAAGGGTTTTGGTTATTTTTCTCCACCAGAGCCCCCGGTGACCATTTTCAGAAAACTGGAAGACCGGAAATTCTCTGAAGGAGCAGTGATCTCTCTTGAGTGTGAACTGTCAAGACACAACATCGATGTAAAATGGATTAAGGCAAGTGATGGATTTTTGGTTTTCTTCATTGCCAAGCACTAAACAATCACAAACTTAAGACTCACTCCAGTCAAAATCTCTGTGGGCATGGCATTTCAGTCCTTACCACCAAAGATTTGAAAATTCTGGGCCAAATTTTTAGTTTAAGACTAAAGTAAAACAAACTCTTACTGAGCTGTCTTGTGTTAACTTTATGTTGATCAGTGTGAAATAATAAAGAACCATAATTCACCTGACTGGACAATAATTGCACATGAAATAAATAGTGTTTTGTTTTGTTTTTTTTATCCTTTTCAGAATGGGGTTGAGGTGAAGCCAAGCAAGGACTTGCGCATTTATGCAATGGGAAGAAAACGTTTTCTTCAGATCATGAAATGTCAAGTCAGTGACTCTGGCATGTATACCTGCGATGCTGGAGACGCTATTACATCCTGCACTGTGGAGGTCTACGGTAAAGTCTCCTGTCTAAATACTATAAATTACAGAAAAGGGCCACAAGTTTCACAGTGGTGTGATACAATGGTATGGACTGGCAGAAAGAGTAACTTAAACCCAGGCTGGGAAGCAGTATTTGCTTCCCTCTAAAAAAAGAGATTTTCAGAGTCTTATGTCAGTTTGTCTTTAAAGAACAACAATGTCACGAGACGTATTAGACAGAACTACACAAACAATGAGCAATGTGGTTTGGAATCACTATCAGCAAGTACCCAGACTACAACAAACCACGACATACAGCACCACAACATAATAGGTCCTTTCAACTGACAGCATGCATGAATTACTCTAGCTAAAAAAAAAATAAAAAAAAAATACAACTTGTATTGACATAAATGTCAAAGAAATTTTAAGCTTCAGTAAACAACTCTTAAGATTTGGTGCTACCATAATTTAACAGGAGAGTATAAATGAGTTGCATTAAGCTTTGTCAAAATCAGATACTTTACAGGATGTCAACACTTTGTTGATTAAGGTGCTTACATTAAATGTGTGAGTAGTTAGCTTGGTAATGCAAAGTAGAATAGTTTTGAACGAGAAGACTGTAAATATGCACAAAAGAAGAAGGTAAAAAGAAAAAGAAAGCACTTACCAAATACTCACAATGCCAGATAAGAGCTGCCATCTTTGTGTTACCTGCTGTTGACAACCTCTGTGTTAGCTGTTCCTAAGACTTTCCAACCTTGTTTAGCTGTTTCTCTTTAATGGTGGGAACTGTGTTGTCTTTCCTGGTATATTAGCTAGCTAGCTAGTGTTTACATTTAGCCAAAAATTCACGTTTAACTCTAACCTGTAACCATGGAGCAGAGTCCTGTTCACAGTCAAGGTAACCACAGTATAAATGGTTGGGACAAATTACACTTTTATCATTCTTATTATCGTATGTGGAGTCTGATAATCTCACAGTTAAACCGTGTACGCCGTTTTTTGGGCAGTTTCCGTGTTGAACGACATATTTACTCGGGATCGCTGTAAAAGGTTTTATGGAACGTTTTCTCTCGTTGGGTGGGTGTGACGTTTACATTAACGCGCCTTATAATAAAGGCAGTGCGCATGCGTAAAGGTTTTGCTACATTTTAAACGTGACAGAAAAGACGTGTATGGAGAATCCCAGGTTGTACTATCACGTTTTTTTATTTCCTTACGTTTAACAGGCTTGGAATACAACACAAGGTAATGTCAATACTTTTCAAAAGTAATGCAATGTGTACTCAGGTGAACATTCAAATCAAATTCCAATTCAAATTGTGAGTAATTTTTCTTTAAAAAATAAAGGGTTTTATGGAGGAACTGTGATCAGGTGGACATTTCAAAACCAATAGAATGATGTTCATAAATGTAATATTTCTTTTACGAAACATATCAGTAACAAAATGATGTGTTATACTGGGAATTTGTGATAAGACTATATCAAAATGAGTGGAAGTATTAATATTATTATTATCAAAACATATTATTAAGACAGTTCTATTATGGTAAGAAACATTGTAAATGTAGTTTTCATATTTTTATTTCCCTCAAAAATACACTAAGACGTCAACATCCTGCTTTTGAAAAGTGGCTTTGGGCTTTGCAAATGCAGCACAACACTGCCCTCTGTCTATGATTTCCAGTAGTACAACATCAGAGGTGTATAGTAATGTTTTGGCCACAGGATACACATGTAGGGAACAGTGCAGAAAATGCCACATTTCTATATATTCACAGTGTTTTAAGAATTTTAAAAGGAACCATGGCCTAGACTTCCTGTTCTGACAAAAAGAAGGTTTGTGATTATCTTGGATGTTTCTCTCTCTGTCTCTCAGATTGATATCAGTGAGCAACTGAAATCTTAAATATTTTTTTTAAAAATGTGATTCTTTCTGCAGAGCGGGAGCTGTTGGTCCTGCAGGGCCTCGAGGATCTGGACATCCAGGAGGATCAGAACGCTGTGTTTGTCTGTGAGATCTCAGTGGAGGATGTGCCAGGAGAATGGTACAAAAATGGGGAGAGGATACAACCCACCAGCACCATCAAGATCCGCCAGGAAGGTCAGCTTCAAAATCATTACCATGTCATTCATAGTCCTGCACTCTGCTGACGATGTTCTGCTTCAAATACTGCAACAAGACAGAGGTTTAAAATACTCATATACAATGTGTAAACCAATGTAAGACAACAGCTAAAGAGGAGACTTGCTGCATATGTTTAGCTAGTAGAGCTGAGCCAGTTGGGCTGATTAATATTTATCACTTTCATTTATTGCTCTCATTTCAGGGACCAAACATTTTCTTCTTATGTGCAACGTGCGAGCTGAGGACTCTGGAGAGATCAAATTTGTCGCCAGACATGTTGAATCAGTCGCTTACCTGGAGGTGGAAGGTACTACACATTACAATGACAACATGTTATTATGAATATATATATATATATTATGAATATATATATATACATTTGTGATTTCATCTATTGGGGCCAGATAATAGAGAATGACTTGTTAGATTTTCAGTGTGTTTTTTTTTTCACTGGATTTATGATTTACACTAAACACAGTATTTGTATCTTTTCAGAGCTTCCTGTCAACATCGTAAAACCCCTGCAGGATAAGACCGTCCTCGAGAAGACCCGCGTGATCCTGGACTGCACAGTGTCTAACCCCAGATGTAGCATCCGCTGGTACAAAGGCAGCAATGTCATACTGCCCTCAGAGCGCTTTGAGATCTGCAGTGAGGGCTGTTATCGCAAGCTCATCATCCAGCAGGTGGCGCTAGATGATGAGGGCATGTACAGTGTCCAGGTTGGAGAGTACACCTGCTCTGCAAAGCTGACAGTGGAGGGTAAGAGAGTGCAACAAAACATTAGCTGTTTGTTACTGGGATATTTGGGCATAACAGTAATGCCTCCTTTTTCACAGCAACACACTAAGCAAATATTAAATATTAAGCAAATGTAAGCAAAAGTAACACACATATTCTCTGGGGATGGAATAGTGGTGGGAGATTGTCACCTAAGATTTCAGAAAAATGTGTTTGAGATGTTGCTCTGTGTCCTGAACGCCTCTTCTTGCTCTGTGTAACTTGGGGTGATCAGTTACAATCTCCCACTAGAGGTCGCTGTTGTTCAGCAAATGTGACCTGGTGTAGCTTAAAGACTAAAAACACTCAGATATAATATATGTCATAACTCTGATTAATACGTTTTAGGGAACCTTGCTTAACGGTTTTCCCTCTGTTTTGTGCCTTAGCCCAGTCTTTGTTGATGATCAGAGAGCTGAGCGATGTGGAGGTCACGGCCCCCGATGAAGCCTGCTTTGAGTGTGAGGTGTCCGTCCCCGTCCCCAAAGCTCCTGATGTGGAGTCTGAACGGGGAGCCCTTACAGCCGAGCTCTCGGGTTCGCCTGGAGAAGATGGGCACAGTGCACAGGCTAACGCTCAGACAGACCTCCCCGGACATGAGTGGAGTGGTGGAGTTCACCTCTGGGAAAGCCAAGAGCAGAGCCCAGCTCCGGGTGCTCAGTAAGTGAAGGAAGAAGACATTTTTCATCGCAATCTTCTGAGCAGTTTACTAGACATCACCTCAGTTTAACTTTATTTTACCCCAGTTGAAGCCATAGATATGGTATAGATTAATATTCTAATATTTTAAAGAAATTTTAAAATGTACAAGTCTGGCTCCTTCAATGTATAACCCAGTGATGTAATTCAAAAAACAACCACTAGATGGAGGTAATAACAAAGTCTTGAGTTTTCCCCTTATGACTGTAAAGAATACTGGAAGTACATGTACAGTAAATGGAACAAAACACTCTCAATTAGCAGAAGAAGAAGCTGCTTTAATGCAAACAACTATCCAAATAAAAAAATATATTTGCATAAGGAGAAAACAGACACAACCTGAAACCCTCAGACCGACAGACTGATTCTGGCTTGTCCAGGCGGTGTGTTAGAGTGTGTTGCATGACTTGGCACTGCACATGCGGCACACAGCAGTAAATACAGTAAATGTTTTGGCTCAGAGAGCGCCACATTCTGTAAATAATATAAGGTGTTTATGATCCAGCTCTATTTGCGGGCATGTAGGTCAAGCAATACAGACCACATATTCACAGACCCTTCTTGAGCTATTTAAATGTGCAGGAGAGTAAACTATTTTTGGTTTTATTATGTTGGCTTTAAGCAAAAGAGTATTATGTTCAATCATCTGGTTTAGGTCATAAAGCTGTCAGAAATTCAATGAAATGAAGGCGTTATGACGCACAACTCGAAACTACGCTGAGAAAATTAAAACGAATTAAACAACTCAAAATGTAGTATGATACGAGTCAGACTTTGCAGTATAGGTCTAGATGCTTTCAGTGGGACAGACACCAGCAGATAAGATGGATTTGCTCTGAATATATGAGTGAGCTATAATGTGGTCATATAATATGTGTAAATGTAGGTTATTAATAATTTATTGATCTGGTTCAGGTCTTCAGTTGGGTCACAGCAGCTCTCAGTTCCTGAGATAAATCTGAAGTTAATTAAAAGCATAAAAAGTGTCTCAGGTCACAAATAGCCAAGACGGTGATTTGTTTTGAGGGTTATAAGCCAAAAAGGTTTTAAAAAGTTTGCAGTTAAAAAGTTTGTTTCGAAACACGTCTAGCAAAACCTGCCTTTGTGTAACTCGGATACACACTTTGACAGAATAAGGCCAGACTTGTTTACTGATGCCCTCTGGTCGTCAGTCTCATTTTTTTCTCTGCTCAAATTTCCCAGGTGATCCCTGAGCGACATCTCCTGCCTGTCGTCACCCGGTCGATACGGATCGATTGTTATTTTAACGCTTTCAGGTTGTAACATTGACGTTGCTTATATATATATTTATATATATATTTACATACAGTCTATAAAACAGGTTGAAACGGGGTTGTGATGGATTTTCAGTTAATTCAAGGAGTGGAGTTTCTGTTCGTGTAAAATGTTGCCATAGTGTGTGAAGAAATTTCAAGGCAGTTCCTTTATCATAACACAACTTGCAGTTTGGACTGTAAATAATGTCAGTGTGAGTGTCAGTGTTTTGACTGATAACAGTTTTGGTTCTTTGTAGAACTTTTTGATACATATCTTCAACCAGAGCTGATTTACACCCAGTGTCATGTTCCCATATATCAGAGCATGGTTTTGTGTGGCTGTTGTGACAGTGGTTTAGAAAGCAGAGGAGACACGTTAGCTTACCACCTGACTCCCCCTCATATCCATAACAAACTTTAAGTTTTAGTTCATTCACTTTCACATTTAATGTCTGTTTTCTCTGTTTGTCCGTTGTATAGAAATAATTTTTTATGTTTTGATGAAACGTTTGAATGAATAAAAAGTGGCTTGTGATGTAAATACAGGGCATGTTTGATTTGTTGAGTGGGTATTACATTTGAGCTCATTGGAGAATGATAGTTGTTTGTTTTCATATGAAATCTGTTCCATATTCCATTTTTCCATTTGACTTGTTTCCACCTCTGCCATGTTGTGTTGAGCATTAGGTACGTGGGGGGAAAAGTACTGTAGTGAAATATGACCTGTTTCAATAAAACATGCTTTATTGATGCAAGGTAGAAATATCTCTATTCGTCTTTTTTTTTTTTTTCAGTCTTAACATTCATCAGCAGCAATTTAAAAACTCACTTTTACCAGTTTCTTTACTTGAGTCTCAAGGTTAATACTCTGGCTGCGTACAGTAAAAAAGGAAATCATTATTCCAACATAGGTTATGATTTTCACGTATTGTCAAAGCATCTTTTGAATCTCAAACTAATGTAAATACTCACACACACACACACACACACACACACACATACAAATACACACACTCGCTCCAGACTGAGGCAAAGTAAATCAGGGCTAGAACATTTTCTGGCACAAGTTTCCCCTCTGAAACTGAATATACAGATCGATAAGGCCCAGGACACTTGACTCCATTAATGTCTTCACACACACACACACACACACACACACAAAAAAAAGCTCAAATTCAAGTTTACCGACAGGAGGCGTCATCGTGTGTGTGTGTGTGTGTGTGTGTGTGTGTGTGTGCGCTTTCAAACCAAACGTCAGACTTATCTACGACAGGTCACAGCCTCCTCCTGCACATAGACTGGACTGTGTTATGCAGCTGTCGAAAAAGTCAAACGATAAAATAACATTAAAACGAGATCATTAAAACGAAATCCTGATATACTGTATGTACAAAAATAATCTCACCGTTTCTGCAGCGATACGTCTCTGTACCTGCTTCTTCCTTCTATAAGGAAGCAGAAGCGTTTCTTCTTCCTTCACACGTGTCTACTCCACCTACACACCTGTCACAAAGATCATTCAGGTGTCGAGATCAAGATCAAGAGATTTTCGATGACCACGTCTCTGTGTGTGTACATGTGCTGAAGAGTGTGGTGTTTTGGACATAAGACAACATCTAAAAGGGTTTTTACACGTTCATAATTAGATTCTAGTCATATTAGAATACAGTAATTAAACCTTATCGGTCGTCTGTGATGTAGTGGAGGATTAAAATCAGTGGCTGGATACGCTCTCTCCGGTATATTTTCAATCTAGATGGAAAAGCTAAAGCATATAATATATTTTTGGAAATTCCTACACCAAACAGTTTGTTCATAGCTTTCTGCAGACATACAGTAAGTGCACAGTGTGTGAAGCATGACAAAATGTGTGTTTTGTAGTGAAATGTGTCACAAAATATTGTAAGAAATTATTAAACCTCTCTGTTAAAGTTCACCAAAGTTAATAACTGACTTCTCCTACATACACATCCGGCCATTTTGGGAAAAAAATCCCCATCTGTAATGACTTGTCATAGTCTGTGTGTTGAGATTCTAATACTATTACACATGCTACATGGTACTGACATGAAAATGATTGATGTGGTTCATTTGTAGAGCGGCACTGAACATTTGTTCACACAATCTAGGTTTACAGCACTCTTACAAAGGTCACTGCTGTCACATGACGACAACAACAACACTCCAGCTGCACTGCAAAAGATATCTACAGACGTCATTTAATCTCATAATCTCTGCTCATGTAGAATATCTAAAAAAAGAGACTGGGAGAAGAGAGCTGTCAAAGCTGAAGCACCAAACCCAGCTAGCAGACTGATTTCACTGATAAGAATATGAGATTAAACGACAGGTATTTTTTGCAGCATGGTCCTTGTAGTGGGAAGCAGCGTGCGGCCTGTGGCCCACCAGCCTCCGTGGCCCCATGACGACAGCCACTGGTGATTATTTTCATCCTAGTGTCGTGCCTCTGTTAGCTTGAAGTCCTCTGCTGCTGGAGAATATCATAGATGTCGTCCACTTTGCTTAGTCTCTCAAAGAAGGGGATAAGGTCGAGGAGCTCGGTGTCTGACATGTCATCGAACCAGGAAGCTACAGGAACCTGGAGGTTTGAAGAAGCAGGACATGATGGAATAACAGACTATTACATGTCTTTTAATTCCATGCAGAATGTATTGCAGAGGAAGAAACGTGAATGGCGTACTGCGTTGTCAGGATGGAAGATGTAGGAGGCTGGGGAGTTGTCGATGATGATGACCTTGTTGAGGTCTCTCCCTAAACGGCTCAGGTCTTTTACGTAGTTCCCTTTGTGGAAGACACAGGACTCCCGGAAGAGCCGGCTCCGGAAGGCCCCCCACTTGTCCAACAGGTCCGACACAGGATCTGCGTACTGTAACAGGAAAAAAAACCAAATCATATTGTACACGAATTATTATAAATGTTAAAAATAACAAACACAGACGATAAAACTTAGCAGCAGAATTAGATTTGTGGATTTTTGGACACTTGAGGGCTAAAAAAAAACAGGTTTTACACACATCACTGACAGATGAGTACAAATTAAAACGAGCAAACAGCTGCCTATTTACACCAGCAGATATAAAAACACATCAGTAGTCATTTGATGCCACGTCTGGATGAAGGTCCAGTATTCAGCCTCTCTAACTCCTGAGGGAAACATCTGGCTCTTTAGCTGCTAAATGCTAATCTGTGTTGATTAGCTTGTTGCTAACATCGTCTGTTGTCTGTTGCTGATTTTATAGCTGCTTCAATGAAAACAGCTGAGTTTTGTGCATAAAAACAACCTTGATGGGAAGAAGCGTCTCATATTGTCCATTAGTCTGGTGATAATCTGGCACTTTACAAGTTGTTTTTATTATTTATAATGAAAAGAGCCAAATAACCTCATAAAGAACAACTATAACACTATGTGCACATCAAACATGTACACTACCTCAGACAAAACAACATTTAAGTATCATTTTTAACAGAACTTGAACATTATGGCTTACACAGGACACCAGCCGACCTGCATCAAATCTCAGTGCACAGTTTGAGCACAACATCATGTGTCAGCCACAGAGAAGCTTCGCTCTCTTAAAATGGGCAGAGGAGCAGCATTTGATTTCTGACACTACATCGCAACTAAAACTGTGTGTGTGTGCGCTTCAGAAAGTTAAGGCTCAGGTTGACGCCGTTCAAAGTAAATGTTAGAGGTTAAAATGTCTGTGCAATGGCCTGACAGGTGTCATAAACATGTATTTATGTGTGAGGGTGTGTGTGGAAGGTCGCCTGTAAATCACAAACAAAACTGAGGCTGAGCTTCCAGTAATTCTGAGCATAATGTTAAAGAAACAACGAGGTGTCACTTTCCACCTCAAGACGGATGGACTTGTTCTCGCGACTTGACTGCAGTCAAACTTTAACAGTGAGTGGTACCGGTGGAGAGCGGCGGTCTGACCTTGGCTAAGCTGGCGGTGAACAAAACGCACTCAAACAATTCTCCCATCCTCTTGAGGAATTCGTCAACGTGGGGTCTCTTTAACACATACACCTGGGAGGAGACACAAAAGGCAGGAAAGTATGAAATCCACAGGTGGAATACGATCAGCTCCACAAACTACCTGTTTAAGACTCAACAGTCAAAGCATATCAGTTTAGGTGTGTGTTTGTATCTGCTTATAACTGTATCTAATAAAAAGAACAGACAAAGTTGTAATAAACGTACATGTAACGACCCCAATGAGACTTTCTATCTAAGATGCTGGCGGCCTTGTTTCTGAACCAAGTCATCCTGAATAGGCTTTCCCCACTTTAACAAGCCTATCCTGGATTACTTGAAACAGACCCAGGCCCTCTGGACATCAAAGCTCCTGTGTCTTCTGGGAGGCCCAGCACAACACACTGTAGTTACCATCTACAGCCTGCAGGGAAAAGTCAATGCCGCCCCCCCAGCAGCAGCAGCAGCGAGCCGGGGGTGGGTGGGGGCGTAACATGCGCCTCAGACTGAGATTGATGGCCAGTGATTTCTGAGAAGCCTGCCAGCGTTTCCTCATTTCGTCAGGCCACTGAAATAGCCGCCTGCTGCTGGGAGCCATCAACAGAGAGGGCTGCAGCACTGTCAAGGCATTCGCACAGTGTTTCCTAGTGCAAACTGGAGTCCATGTAAGATTTCTGAATTTAAATCCTGAGAGCCTGTAAACCATCCTACGGCTCAGGTCAGACTGTGGATAGGCCATATGTGGTGTGTGGCGTATACAGTGCAGCGATGGTCGGTGCAGTGTTTTAATCCTGCGCACACAGCAGGAAGTCTAACGAGCACGTAGAAACTGTAACCTCCATGCAGGACGAGGAGACAGTAAAGAGCGTACCTGGTGAACTGTTCCGTCAATTTCCACTGGAATGATAAAATCAGCGTTGTTCACTGGCTGTGGAAAATAAAAGCACAAGTGTTAATCAGGAAAAAGCAATTTCCAAATTACCTCCAAATAAAATCACCACTCTGCAGAGATGAGAGCGATGGCAATAAGTCAGACGTGAGGATGTGTCAAATATACACGCAGACGCCACCGCGGCGTCTTTTAAATAACATCACTATTCATAATATGACTCGTCACTTCCATCATTGAAATCCAGGCGCTACAGAAAGTGACAGGACTCATAAAAATATCTGATTTATTTAGACAGTTCTCACACCTGAAATATGCTTCTCAAATGTTAGTATCACCCCAAGTGTGTTCTATATAAGGCATTACACCACGGCCTACATTAGTGAACCGTGAGGTAATGGAAGTAGGACAGAGCGGGTTTAACATCAGGCCGAGAGTGAAAGTATACGTTCGTGATTAATGCAAAGTTTGGATGTTGATTTAGCAATAAAAGCAGCTCGAATTCAAACTACAGAACATTTCGCAGTAAATTCAAATCCAGTGTTCGCTGCATCATCCTGTTCTTGCTTTAATGTCTTTATTATGTTGCCATCAGCACCTTTTCTTTCACTCTTGTTCTGATGATTTCAGATCATTAACAACTTAGATCTACTTGTTAATGCATTCAGCTCTGTACGGCTTTTTTCTCATCGATTCAAAATGGGTAGAAAGCAGGTAGACCACATGGGATAGTCTGACAGCATGCTGGATACAGTTTGGATGATATTTAATACCTCAGAGATTGTACAGGTGTGTTTAACTGATTCATAAAATGACACATTTTCAGTCTGAACACACAGCACTCTGGCTTTCGTCTGCCTTCACACATACAGCCTCCTGCTATTTTTAGTATATGTGTCAAAGTAATAATGAGTTTTATTATCCACCTTGTGTTAAACATGGAGTTCACGGAGTCTGACCCTGTTTACACATAGCTAGCAGCAATATCCAGTGACATCCTGTAGGACAGTCTGTGACCTGAGAAGGACTAAACACCACATGGCATTCATTACATAATTTGTCGTGACACAGGAGCCTCAACTTTTGGCATTGATTACTTTGTTCGCTGAATGCTACCTTAAAAGGAGTCAAACTAAACAAAAGGAGGCTGGTTATTTGTAGATAAACAGTTCCTGAGGTCTGGTAATACTGATAGTAGTTTCTGTCGTGCAGAGATTTAACAAGGCGTGTGCATGAAAGTACAGTATCTATGAAGAAATAACACAGGTTAGCGTTGTATTCACAAGTTATATTTTGAGATGAAATCTTGTGTTGTTACTTCACATTCTTGGAATCAGACTTTCTTTGCTTTTTAAAGCTAATGTATAGGTGGCCCTTTAAGATAAAAATAAGTCACGTGCCTCCTAAAAATATGTAAAATGATGTCGTGTAAATCCGGTTACTATTTCTGCCCACTTTTGCTTGGCAAGTAGATTGTTTGCTTTGACAGTCAATATGGAGCCTAAGAGCAGAAACTTGATGAGTGTCCTTATTTAAATACGACCTTTTAGGTCATTAAAAGCCAAGAGTATAAAAGGGTTTAACATGTATGCAGTGCGCTCTCATACACACCCAGAGTGCCAGGCATTCAGAGCGGGCCAGAAAACCTTAATGGATTTTTTTGACGGTGCACCGGCCCGTCGGGATTTGTCCCTGTATGCCCGATAACCGGTCTGACTCTGCTTCCTGGAGTCTCTGCTGGTTGCCTGGCAACCTGACGATGACCAACTCCAGGAAGTTGCTGCTCCTGGCTGAGATGTAAGCGACGTGTGTCTTTTTGTGTGCCAAGTTGAAATGGAGTGGAAACCACACGCAGCTGGCACAAAGCAGCGCTGTGGCAACGAACAACGAACGTAATAAAACTCCATAAAAACGGTCATAACGTTTAGATTTATGACAATTATCTGTATTTATGACACAAAATCCAGGTTGTTCCTGGAAGAAGAAGATTTAAACCTGCTCTATTTTATTTTTAAACCATCAGAAAACCTCTAGACATAAAGTAGGAGGCAACACTGACAGAATACTGACACTGAAAATGCAAAAATGGTTTTAACCCATGAGAGCCCAGACTCATTTCTCCTTATGGAGGCTATAAAACAAACTAAATGGACCACACGTCCCTCATCTCTGAAGTTAGTTTTTTCTGAATGGACAGAGCTGCCAGTGTAAATATATCCATATCATTTTATTATGATAAACTCACCTGTAAATCGTGATTAGTAATGTAAGTATATGTAACGTCACGCAGGCCAACTTACCTTAAATGAACTATGCACTAGTGTTTCATCCAAATCAATGACCACACAGATCTTCCCTGCATCGTTCGATTGCATCTGTGGGAGCAGTGGTTTCGCTGGAACCTGAAGACAAACAAACAGTTTAAGATCTAAAGCTCTAACAAAAGTTGCTTCTAATTAAAAAGCTCTGTTCGCTGTCGTTAAGCCCACAACATGAGCAGCAGCTACAACTTCTAAACATAAGAAATTACCATCTCAACATGTTGTGGGGGACATGCTGCTCATTGTGTTTGTTTCTTGTCACTTAAGAGACTGGATTGTGTTGTGGTGTTTCGGTGAGCGGTTACAGGAAACCCTGGATGCTACAGCTGCTGCCACGTTGATGGAGCATGTAAATATCACCATACCTTGTCTCATCCTTCAACGAGCGGTCAGACATCGGCGTTTGTTAATGTGAATCTGATTCTAAAAACAAGCTGGCACGACCAAACGGGCTGCCTGTAACACTGGTGCGTGTGGAGTGAGCTGCCACGTGACGATAATGGCAGAGCTGGAGTTTGATACGGATACCCAGCAATCTGCCAAGTACAAACCTCCTGCAGCTTATTCACTGCCACAGTGTTATCGATGTAAAAATAGCTCTGCAGCAGATTTATCTTGAATCTGGGATGCGTTAACGTTTCGCCCACAGTTCTGAAAACTCAGTGCTTCACAGTCAGGGTGTGAAGACTTTTAATACCTGCTCTGCGGGTGGAATGCAGTGGTCACATTCGCAAGGCTCCTCGTCGTCACTCAGCTCCTCCTCTGAATCCCTGCTTTGTTCGGAGGCCTTGTTTTCCTGAGTCTCTGAGACAACGCTGTGAATTATATCGAGAGGAGGTCTCATTTCTGTTGAAGTCTCATTCAACCCACAGTCAGTCGTCTGATTCTGGAGTTTGTTCGCTGGCTAAGGTCTCGCTCAGTTCAGTGACTTCAGTGAATCTGACTGCTTTGCACTCTGCTGGCTCCTGGGACTCGGTCTCTTTCGGGGATAAAAGAGCATCCTCGTTACCTCTTCCATGGGTTACCTCATCGCATATTCCCTCCATTACAAGTCCATTCAGGGTTTGTTTAAAAGATGACTGTACACTTTGAATCTGATACGCATAGTAATCCTCAACACCTGACTCACACATCTCTCCATTATCTTCTTTATCTATAAGAGACCAGTACGGCTCCATTTCTGAACAGTCATTAAATACTTGATCTTCAGGCTCAGGCTCATCGTCCTTTATCTCATCAGTAACACTTGTCTGCATGTGATCAGCTGTAGAGGTAACATCACCGAGAGATTCATGATTCTGGGCTTCACAGACGTCATCTTCATAAGCATCACCTTCAACAGAGATGTCCTCTGCACATGGTGCACACATACTGTCCTCATTACCAGAGGGTGGGCGCACCTCAGCTTCTTCTTCAGCACAGATTTCAGAACCGTGGCCCTCAAACGCACAAGTTTCTCCATCAAAAGTGTTTTCATCTTCCTCTGCTTCGTCATAACTTTCTGTGTAAAGATCATGGGCATCACATTCATTTTCTTCTTCTTCTTCTTCTTCTTCTGCTAAACTTGATTCTGAATCTTTGATCCAGTCTTCAGGTTTTTTCTCTGACTCACAATCGTCTCTGAGACTTGAAACTTCTGCCTCTTCGCATGCTTCTTCAGAACAAACATCAAAGCACACATCAGCTTCCTCTGCATCAGTTTCCTTATTGATTTCTTCAGATGTGCACGCATGCTTGGCATCATGTTTCCGCGCCTCCTCTTCAAGATACAGACAGTCGTGCATATCTCCGCCATCAAAGCAGGAGATGTAGCGTTGCTTTTGTGCAAACGTGTGTCCATAATAATCAGCTCTGTCAAACAAATCAAAGTAATCCTCAATAACAATATCAACTGTGGGTGTTTTCTTTTTATCCTCATTACTTTCATTAGCATGGCTTTGTTCTATTTCTTCATCATCTTCAAAAGATTCCCACTGCGTCTGCTCGTCACTTGAATCTTCCTGCGCTCCCTTTTCAGATTCCCCAGATGAATCAGAGTAGGGATCTGAGGGGATACTGCCATCGGGACAAGTCTTAAAGGATTTGGTTTCGATAGAAGAGCAATCTGAGGAACCGTCTTCCTCAGTGCAAAACTCTGAGCTGTCAGAGGTTTTGTCGGAGGTTGCACACTGTTGAGTTGTTTCATACTCTTTACTGGTTTCAGAGTCATCATGTCCACACATCTCACAGTGATCTGTTGACATGTCTAAAGCAGTAGATTCCTCAGAGTCCAGGTATTTCTCACAGCATTCACCAGCAAAGTGAACAAGTTCATCGTCATCAAAATAAACGCGAACAGGTGTGTTGAAATGCGAGGAATTCACATCTTCTGACAGTCTGCAAGACTCTTCATCACTGGGCTCAGTTTCATTTTGTTCAGATGTGTAGCTCTCTTCATCGTCATCGTTTGCAAACTCAGTTTGATTCTGAATTTCATCGTACTCACAGAGTTCAGCGCCACAGTCCGATAAGTCCACTGAGTCAGAGACGGTGGATGTGAAACCAGTCTCTTCACATTGCTCAGAAGTCCTCTGTTGATGTGTCTGGTTCAGAGTCAAAGCACTCGCACTGCTGATCAGCAGGCTCGTACTGCTGGAGTAACTCGAGGTGGTCTGAGCTTCCCGGTGTGAAATCAGACATTTCACACAACCCAAAACTGTCAGAGTTCATTGCTAATTTATCTGGCTCCAGAGTCAAAAGACTCAAACTGTTGACCAGAGGGCTTACATTGCTGAAATAATCTGAGGTGTTCTGCACAGTGTTCACAGCAAGGACAACATTTGGACACTAAGCTATGATTAGCACTCTGCTCAGAGGACTTGCAAGGTTTAAAACACTCACAGTGTTGAGCACATTCGTCAGATGGTTGGCTTAACCCCGAGGTCTCACACTTATCGAGGGTCCGGTCGGATTCAAAAAATCCGTCGCTTCCTGAATACTGCTCAAAGCTCTCAGCGTGTCCATTGCAGTATGTGCAGGATTCACACTCATCTGTGCTTGTGTTGCAGTGTTCCACGCACAGAAGAGAAGAGTCCATTTCTCTCATTTCTCTGCTGACAGTTTCCTCTGGGTACTCCACAAAGACCTTCATGTCAAGTTCAGCACTTCCCTTTGAGGGGCCGGTTAAATCTGCAGCCTTTGTTAATTTGGGAACCTGGCATTGTTCTGCAAGCATGGCTTCAGCTGACGGCTCCCCTTCTCCAGAGACTTTAGCTTGCTCAGAGTTTTCCAAATACATCCTGAAATTATTTCTCTGTCTGGACTAAGTTTCTTCAAAGTTTGTGCTCCATGCGTTAGGTCTAATCTCACTGTCTCTGAGGTTCCTGCAGAGTCCAAGTCCAAAAGGCTGGCAGGTAACTGTAGGGTCCATTCAGAGTGGATATTCACACGACTGGTGGGGGGAGTCACTGAGACCACAGCCAGCCCGAGAGAGTAACAGCAACAGGAGCAGCATGCACGTTGACATGACAGGTTGTCACAACCAAAACTGAGACTACCACTTGACTCAACCCCCCTTTGCCAGAGACCAAGCAATTTATTTTGGGGGCTTGGAAAGACGTGACAAATAACTTCTGGAATATCAAATCTCTATAAAAGGCTGAACTAAGGCATAAATCTGAAACTGACACCTGAGAACTTCTTGACCACTTGATCTCCAGACCATAACTGCCAAAAGCCATGTTGTTTTCCAAGAATATACTCAGTTATACCATAGGATGTATTGTCAATTGTCCAAAAATGATACGTAACAGAACAGCAGTCAGTCATTGGTGGATAAAGAACTATCTTTGCATATGTAAACATCTGAACCATCCACATTTTTTCTTATACAAGCATCCATTGATAAGTTATTTCATAATCAATTATCTTTTGTCTCTTTAATTACTTCAGTCACACCTGATATCTGATCTACATCATAGTTTTCTGCTGTACGAAAAAGGGCCACTGCAGCAGTTCGTGTCATGTACCTTGCTACAGTAGGTGTTTCTGGACTCCCAGCCAGAGAAACACTTGTATTAGATTTACGCCATTTCTGTGCTTCTTATAACTCCCATTCATCTCAACTGATGTCTGAACACGGAGTACTTTTCAACGCTGCCGTACATCACCTCTCGGCACAGGAGAGAGGAGTAAGCACGAATATCTTCGATCCAAGAAAACATGTGTTTCGCGCATCACATGGCCGTCAATCAGGCTGACCACATGCTGCTCAGAGGACGAGGAGAGAGAAAGCAGATATCACAGGGAAGAGTCAGGGAGGGATTCTGACTGATGAACTTACTTTTGACAGAGTCCCGTTTTCTTCCACCAATAAGGGGGCATTGTTTTTTGCGGGGGGTGGCTCTGTTTCTTTGTGGCATAGACAGCAGAAGAGACTGTGGAGGAGGCCTCTGCTGCGAGGCTTCTTTGAGGGGGAAACTTCATTTGCACCTGGAACAGAGAGAGAGACGTTACACAGGGGCTGAGATTCATACTTTTCAGGGTTTATATTTTCAGATCATTTTATGCTGTTGCATTGTCACAGTTTTATTCCATCAGGAACTAAGAAATAGTCCACATCTGTCCAGGACCCGATCCACTTCGTGACATCAGTATTGGCGCCGGTGCTTGCCAAGTGAATCTTGATCTGTGTCAGCGCAGGATCCCTGCTGTGAGCTGTCATGTTGTGTGTTGCCTAACTGTAGCTATTTCAGTTGTGTAGCACACACTCAAAAAATATTGCATAAGGTAGCATACATGTACATTTCAGCCCCGAGAATAACCAGGTGAAGACAGCCCGTTTCATTTCCAGTGGATTATTTGTTGTTTTAAATTCCAAGAATTTGCTTAAATTTTTACATTTGTTTCTCTACAGGATGTATAAAGCTGTACACTGCAGATATTTAAACATAGGCAACATGATTTCTATGAGTATGCTCATTGATAAGTAGATTATTTTTTAGATAAACCTGCAAAACACACCTCCTCTTACAGAGGAACAGTAGATTATGATGCTATTACTGTTTTTAAAGACCACATCTCTCTGTGTTAATACAGTACAACATTAAAAAGAAACTTGCAGTAAAAGCTGTAATATGTATTGGTAGAGGTATATTACTTATTTAGATTGTTTTTTTATATTTCACATTAAGGTTTGAACCTGAATCCTCCTCAGCTTCAATGGGAGTTTTTGTAAAATTAACAACTGCCTGAAAAACATTGGAAATATAAGATGTGACAGTGATATGTATAAAATGTATCGCGTACAATCTTACATTTTGTCTTGAACGTCACTGACCGATGTGACAACAGCTTCTGGCACACACACATGGTAGAAAACACCCCACCAGCCGGTGTCAGAGTGATGAGAGCCGGCGTTTACGAAGAAAGAAAAAACTCTGACAAATTAGCCGAGCTCTGATGACCAGTCAGAGCTGTCAGCTAAGACGTTAGCAAGCCCCTCAGACAGGCCTGAATCCGCTGCCTCAGTATGGGGCGTATCATGGGCCTGTCAGGCTGCTTTGGGTTTAAATGTGTGATGGCTGAAAAAGTGGCACTGATGGATCAGCCTGTCAAGGACAAACATCCAGTTGAATTAACAAAATAAATTACTGAGAATTTGCTGCTTTTCTTTGTCCCACAAAATATGTTTGAATATGGAGGTTTGTGTGGGGCAGAATGACCAATTTTTAATCAGTTAATAGGTGAAATATAATGAGTAATGAAAGATACTGCGTGCTTATCGTTTCTGTAGCTTGCTGTTGTGATACTGACTGAAGAACACGGACTAATTTAGGATGTTGTCCACAGGTATTAACTTATAACTGACTGAAGCCTGTTCAGGACTATTTTGTGTGTTAATGTTGTGTGTTTTCATCAGCATGTTATGATAATTGATAGAACATATGCCAGTATTATTAAGTTAACATCTGTCTTTAAATATTAAACATAAAATGAAGAAACCTTGTAAACAGAGCAAAAATAAAAAACATGAAATGTTGGCAGATATTTTATGCCCATTAAATTCCATTATACATTTATCAGTGACAATCTCCACACAACACGCACCAGAAAATGGCACAGGGAGTATATACATATACATATATATATATAATTAACCTATATTAACCCTTCTATTTGGCCTAGTTTCAGCTGCGTCTCTGACACACGGCTGACCTACTTCCAAGTGTTATTCCCTATGGCTTCGGCCTGTTGACTGCTTCATTCAGCTGGAGCTGAAAGTGGACAAAGCCACTAGAGAGCGGTCATTACAGCCTGGGCACTCCTGTTGGGACATTCCTCACTTGGTCCCAGGATGAAAGGTTTGTGTGCAAACATGTGTGAGGGAACAGGGCAGGTGAAGCTTGTAGTGTTAAAAAACATCATGCTGCCCGGTGCATTACCTCCTCTGACATTACACATCGGACGGCTTAAAATAGCCCGGCCAGAGCAGCTGCTGACAGAGGTTAATGATGAGATTCTCTGTATATGTGTATATACAGAGCACAGTCAGTCACAAACAACAGTCACAAACAAAACTTTGTTGTGTCACCCACAAACAGGAAATGTCAAACGTCGCAGAGATGCATTCGCTTCATGCACAGAAAAATGAACTAAATTAAACCCGTGACACTGTACACCTCTGCCACATCGTGTCATTCTCCAAAGCCTCCAACCATCATGTCTACATCGCACATGTCAACATAAACAGAATCCAGGGCTGCACAGACAGCACTGGCTCCTGATAGAATGAGTTAATGTCACAAAGTACAAACCAAAGCACTTTAAACTGGGTTACTTGATACGAACTGTATAGGACAGATAATAAAGTGGAGCTCAAAGGGAACAACCCTGGCTGGATTTGATTTTTAAACACAATAACACCGACCATTTCAGTGGCTCTTTAATGCATCACTCTTATCTTATGAAAGTTCTTCAGGCAGGTGAAGCTGTGACAGGAAGGAAGGTTCAAATTTACAGCTTTGGTTTTACACGTTTCCAGGTTTGAAATATTTTTATGTTTAATTGAAATGTATGTTTAGTACCAAAAACCACCTCAGTAAACTTTTACATCTCCTCTCTTAGGCTTCTGTCTGGAGCTTTGGGAAGAACAGACGGTAAAATGTTTTATATTACAATCCTCAGCAAGGCTGTGCAATTATACTCTGGCCTCAACATTTTCCACAGCTTAGTGTTTGTGTTGTTAATAAAGCTAAAACCACAAAAACAACAAAGGCTGGATGGTGGGTTTGGGTGGGGCGTGCTGGGGGAATAGCTGAGGGTGGTGACTGTTTAGTTCTGATATCACAACTTTACAGTAGAAAGGAAACAAATACAGTTTCTATGCAAACATTAAAAAACAAGGAGCAAGCATGAAACAGAGGACAGCTTGGTCTGCCTGACATTTACCCCAAATATTTCTCTCTAAATGTAAAGCATCTTCTGTTCTGGGCTTATAGAAACTGGCAGTCGGAAATGGCTTGTGAAACTTTTTGTAACATATAAAAGATTTGTCTTAACTAGTAATGTGGTATGATTCCAAAGCAGCTTTAAAATCTGATGGTATTCGCCTGTGAAACTGTCCCTGCAGTACTGCCCATTATGGGCTGACATTTTGTAAAAGGCACAGGGTCAGAATTCTGGATAAGGAAGAGGAAAAAGCAGGTGGAACAAGTGGTGAAGAATCGGGACAGCTCTGTGGTGCTTTAAGCTACATGCTAACATTAGCATCACAAAGGAACATCTGACAGTGAGTTTTGAAAACACAACAAAGTTAAGGGATCACCAAACGTGTTTAAAACCGTCCTGAGGGAGGTATGAATGTGTTGCACCACATTTCATTGCAATCCATCTGATGGCTTTTGAGATATTTCAGTCTGGTGGGCCGACCAACCAACACAGCCAGCGTGGCTAAAAATAAGCAGGGAACGTGACATGGGTTATAAACAAATTATGGGTGTCACAATTCTGAAACTTCAACCGTGATACAAACATCAATCGATCTCACATCACAACAGGGGACGACAGAATCATGATACGACAGACTGAACCAAAACATGGATGTGGAGAATCATGAAACCCATAAAACTAATTAAAGTTTAAATCATTAAAAAGCTATGATACTGCTGATGATAATATATATCATGATAAATATATATCAAGCTGTGTCTGCAGCACACAGCTGGTGTAGAAATAGCAGTTTTGTACTGAGCAGCCCTGTGTTACAGGTGTGGGTCTGATTGTAGTCCTCTACCGTCAGTAGGTAGATTCCAAACTCAGTTTAAATGTAACACAACCAACCAACCGAGTTACAGCAGGTAAGCTCTGAAACACTGAAGTCTTTTTTTTATTTTATCATTAATCACAGTATTGTGATTGGATTTACTCCTCAGCTCTTTAATTGAGCCCACATGTATAATTAGGTAGCAGAAATGAGTAATAAGCAAACTGTACTGCAGCATTCCTCACACCTCCCTGTCCAAGAGGCTCAGACACTGATAATGAGGTTACAGCATTTCCAAGGGGCAGCAACGACCTCACGCCACATCAGCATGTTTTAGCCTCCTTAGTTGAAAGCAGGCTTATCTGGGACCCTTTCAGGCTGGGCATGCCTGTGTACTTGGCTGCTTCTATTCCTATCCAGACGCAGTAAGAATGAGGCCTCCCGCGGCCGACTTTCCGCCACTTTGACACCTGATATTCTCTTACAATTTGACAACTCGCTTCGCACCCCTGCAGAGCAAACGGGACGGCAGATTTTATGGTGGCCAAGCTGGTCTTAGGTCAGATCAAAGTTTAAAAACATTTTTGCATCTGAAAATATTCACTTTACAGACTGTCCCGAGACATGACTGTAGTAGAACTTTAAGTTACTGTGCTGAGTTCAATGAACACATGTGGCCTGATGGTTCAAAACCTGAAAAGCCTGAAAAGAACATGATCTATAAATATACATTAATAGCAGTGTTGTCGTGCCCATAAATCTGCATATTACATAACTGATGAAGAGATTGAAACATCAAGGAACAGTGGTGTTCGGTCAGCTGGAAGAAGACTGTACAAGACATTTTGAAATTAAATTTCATAGTTTACAAGGATTCCTAATTCCTCCGTTTGGCTGCAGCAGCTTGTGAAACTAAAGAAGTGCTGAAGACAACTCCCCTCTCCTTCTTCTCTGGCCCCTCACTTCTGGGTGGCAGCCATGTTTTGGACTCATGACCTCTTGGCCAAAAGAATGTAATCAGAGACCAGGCTGGAGCTGCCTTGTGTTGGTAAACTGGACAGTGCTGCCACCTGCTGACTGGACTCAGCTTTACAAGAGGTAACAGCAGACACACTGCATGTGATGCACAACAACCACACCGGCTGGATCTCTCTCCTGATCCCACTGTCCAACATGCAGCCCATTCTGTTCAGTTATGAATAGGTCATTTAAATAATCAACTGGTTCTGATTAAGTCAGTTCATTTAGATTCTACTGATTAAAGGAAGGATGAAGGCTGTACCACATCACCTCACCTGAGCCAAGACTCAGCATTTCAAACATACGACCACTGAGGTACTGACAGAATTCTTAAAGTCTTAAAGTTCTGTTCAACACCATAAACATGGACATTATTGGTCCCTGTTGGGAAATTTTGCCTCATTTTCTCCCTGCACTTCAGCAAACAGCAGGCAACCCGCAGCCAGACGTCATTCTGAAGCCAGAGCTTCGGTCAAGAGCAATAGCAGGCATATTCCCAATGCTTAACCTTCATGCTTTTTGGTGTGGGAGGAGGCCAAAGCACACAAATAAAACCCTGGCTAACACAGGCGGCTGAGCGCTGTCAGGAGACACAGCGAACAACAGATGCCAGCCTTCAGCCCGACTTCAGACTGATACAAATGTATGATGACCAAAGTTATTCAGAAAATACTCAGTGTTAGTCGTTAGAAAACACTGAACCACTAGGCAGCCACTTTTAGGAGGGTGGGTTTTGCTTCTCTACCCTCAGTGTTACAGTGTTAACCATCCCAGGATGGGATGATGAACTATACAAGTAAGCGTAGTAAAAACATATATAAGTATTTAATATATATCGCATCATGTTAGGATGTAAGTGAGGCTGTTTCTTGGAGCATTAATCAGGGATGATGATAGAAGTGGACCATGAGAGGAGTCAGGGGATGAAATGAAGGATTCTCTCGACAGCTGTTGACACTGGAACTGATTCATCTCTCGCTTCATATTCATGCAGTGGACACCAGAACAGTATGTTGTTGTTTTGGTCTTATTTCTGTGATGGCTGGTACTCTGAAAGTATGAATCATTTCCTCAAACACTGGTTCGTAGAACTGTCCCTCCATGAGAAGAACAGACTGATTGTATTTTTGAGCTCATAAACTGAGCTCTTAAAAGTTCGGGCGCTGCATTTTATTTTGTTGCTCTCTGATGTGAAGAGAAATGAATCAACCCCTGCAGCAAACAGACATTAAAAATGAGATTTTTTGCAAATGTTAATGCACTGTTAGTTTTTATTTCATGAACTTAACTGTGGCATTCAACATCAACAACCACACCCGACTCCATGTTCCCCCCAGTAAAAGGGAAGATGGGGGCAGCGTACCAGTTAACATAATACTTTTGTCCACTGCACAGACCCTGAGTCTTACAGACTGGGAATAATTCCTAAAGATACTCCACAATGCAACTGAGAATCAAAATGGATGCCTCAGTACTTATATGTTCTTTTGCACTTATTTAACCTGGACTAACCAATGGCTCCTGCTGTAAACTGTAAAGACATAAAGAGCTAACACTGACTATGTGTTCCAGTCCCTACAGATGTCATAGATCATCTCCAGCTTTCCCATCCCAGGATCCTCAACACCTCGTTGGAAAACTCTTCCTAAACACGGTCAGTGAACTGTCAGTGTGTGACCCCGCCCCCTCCAAGGCGACACTTTATTTCTGATGTTAAACTCACATTCTGCTGAAAAACTGTCACCAACACAGCTGGCTCTGTCGCTTTTTGCTGCACAGCCTCGTTCAAATCAAAGTTCATGTCTCACAGGACGCGGAAATGTATTAAATGAAAACAAGCGGCTGTCCATGGCTGTGGCCTACCCACAAGGCGAAACCGGCAAACTTATTCAAACCTATTCAAGACGCTCACAACAAGTCAAGGGCGTGTGAGCTTCTGAAAGCAGAGGACAGTTTCTGAGCTCGTCCAAAGAGCAACAGTTGACATTTCTGGACGCTCTGCGCCGTAAACCCGCCGCTGTCTTGTGTCCTGGTGACATTGTCATGCGCAGCTGAATAGTTGAGAAAACTTTTCCCAAACTCACCTTCCTCACGGCAAGTCGCATTTTCCTCCTCCTCTCTGGTTACTTGCGTGATTATCGACGGCGAATGGTCCATTGGATCCGTCACTCACAGACAAGCACTGATACTAATGCATGCAATTAGTTCAAGGAGTTATGGCAAAAAAATATACATATATATTTTTGCCACTCCCTGTCTGCAAACGTGCATACTGAGCGTAAAAATACAGAAACTGTCCGAACAAAAGAAACGCCTTCGAGATAAAACACACTGGTCCAAACTTCTCTAAAACGTTAAGTCTCTAAAAAAAAAGTTATTTCTAAAAGTTGTTACGTTGTACAAGTTCATCAGTTTGAGCGTGCTAACATGGAACTGGACGGTTTCAAGGAAGCCCATTCTTAAAGCCACAATGCAGGATATGAAGCTTTATACCAACTATCACCGATCATTAACCGGACTGTCCTTTAGTTGTTGTCGTGTTTGTGAAGAACGTTGTAGGAACATTTAAACAAGTTTAGAGAGTTTTATATTTGGCTTCATGTTACGTGTTAACTCGACGAGTTTACGCGCTTAAACACGCGTTAAACCTTCTTTTCTCGGTCATAGTGAACACAGTTTTCTGGCGTTTAAAAGAGACGTTTGTTGCGCGTGGCGTCTTATTGAAGTTTGTTCAACTTTGACGTTGGGCTGGAGGGGGGGGGGGCTTGAAACCGACCGAGGGAAAGAGGAAGTTAGGGACCGTCTTTAAAGTGCCCACACCTCAGATAGAGGTAGTTCCCTTCTTTGGGAAACATCCTGACGACCCTGAACGAGGATGGTTCCTAAACTGTGATGGCTGCAACTATATCGATCTGACCTGTTTTCAGCAATGGGTTATTGACATGATGTTAAAACTAAATTAATCTGAGAGAGTTTCAAGGAAATTTTAGAGCGGAATGTCAGTCTTTGGTTGCAACTCATTAATAAATGCACGGTGTTTGAGTCTGAGTCCCTTTCTGCATCAAAATGAAACAATCACCGCTGAGCTGAAGCTGTAATTCATCTGACGGCCGCTAGATGTCGCTGACAGCACAGAAAATAATAAATAAATCTCTGTTCACAGTTCATCCTCTCATGTCCACCCTCTCTGTTATAACACAAAATGACTTTTCATCCCCAGGAAGTTTTGGTCCATTCACTACATCTATGTCTGTCACAGTTTATCCTTCAAATACAAACATGGTGTAGGATATTTTACCTAAAGTGCACTGATTTACACCACTGTACAAATTAATGACTTAATCCAGTGCTGAAAACAACATTGTAGATTTTGTATTGTGCATGTTGTCGGTTTTATCTCTACTTTTTTACCATTTTTTAAAATGAGAAACAAACAATACAAATGCTTTGTCCTGTCACCAACAGTGGATGATACCAAACACTCACAAACGAGCTCTCAGAAAAACATTCTTTAATTTTTATAATGAGTGTGGTTTAAATTATGTACAGTGTTAATGCAGTATATTGTCCACTGGATTGCACAGTAAGGGAACACAGGCTCGTCATGTGAGTGTTGGTGCATTAGAGGACGTCCACACGAGCGAAGGACTGGTCTGTGCCCAGATTATTCTCCACAAACACCTCATACTTTCCAGCATCAGACGACTTTGCGTTTTTGATGGTCAGGATTGTGTTGGTGTCTCCAACGTCAAAGAATACCCTGAAAGACAATCACAGCATTTTATTATTAACTAACATTTTACTGTGAATATGGTGTTCCTGCATCTCTACATGTACACACATCCTGAAAGGCAGTGTAAATATATGAATACAGCCTTCCTCTAACAGGGCCTACCTGTCATCTTCTTCAATGTCATCTCCGTCTTTGAGCCAGGCAACATCTGGAGGAGGCTCTCCACTTATTTCAGCCTTGAGCACAACTGTCGTCCCTCTCTTGGCCTTGATGTTGTCCGGGCCTTTAGAAACCTTAGCAGGGACTGAGAGAGCACAATGCAAAGACTCTGTCAGCTATATGATTTGTTAAATATCACAAGAACTGTTGCCTCAGAAAGGTTTTATAGCAGACATCAATAATCACTAGATAGAATAGAAGGAACCCTTGGCAACAACTAACAACTTTTGTTAGTGCAAATGTTAAAGAAGTATTTTACTGTAAAAATACTCCTATTCCTATAAATATAAGTCTACAGGCAAGAGCTACCTATCTTAGCTTAGCATAACATCTGGAAAAAGGGGGAAACAACTAGCCAATAAGCAAGATTATATTGATCCCACCATCTCTGACACACTGACAAACCTCAGTTTCATGCCCTCACTGCAAAGCACAACCAATCAACAGTCTGTACATACCCTCCACTAGAATACAAGCAGATCCCAACGTCTGTCCAAATGGATTCTTAATGGTAACGGTGTACTTTCCCAGATCAGCCAGAACCCCATCTCGAACCACGAGCGCCACAAAATCTGGGTCTTCAAACACGTAGCGGTACTTGGGACCATCTTTCAGCTCTTTGCCGTCCTTGTACCAGACGATGAAAGGATCTGGGAAAGCACTAACTCTGCACTCCAGCTTTGCAGCGCTGCCCTCAACCAGAACCACGTCTTTGAGCTCCTGCAGGATCTTTGGAGGGCCTTTCTCTCGCATCTCTTTACGCGACCTATGAGATGTCATAGAGAGGGACGATATCTTACAATAGTTCAAATGGAGATAGCCATTACATGCTTTCAGCTATGCTTACAAGGCGTTTGAATGTCAGTACCAACAGACCATTGGAGATTTTGGTACCTGTGTCCACGATATGAGGCCTGGATCCGGATAGCAGCCTCCTGGACCTGAGGATCATTGATGTTCAGAGTGCACCCAGGAGGAGGTGCAGCCTTTGCCTTGGACATCTGCAGCAGTCAGAGAAGGTTAGCATCATAAGTAACTTTTTATCGTTCAATCTTCTTTGTCCACTGAGTTACTGTTAAAAAGAATGAATCCCTAACAAATTTTTCTTACCTTGGAGATCCTCTCGAAGATCCACACTGCTTGTGATCCACCCCAGAGTCAGCAAACATAAAAGGCTTCACGCTTTATATCTAGAGGTCAGGAGGAGCTCTACAGGTCTTCAAGGATCAAGGCAAACAAATCATCGCTCAGACATTCCCTCTCCTTGTTTGGATATAAGGAAATACTCATACATGAGAAGACTGATGCCTGAAGACTGAGGATGCACAACAAATGTTACAGAGACAGTTTCCCATCCTTATATAGCATTCATGTCAAATACTCTGGAGAATCTTTGGAGCAGTTAATAGTTTTGTTAATGGTTGTTTGAATAGTAGAGTTGAAATGTGAGTCGCCCCTGGTGAAAATAAGCACATAACTGTTGGTGTTCAGGGTCATGTGGAGGGAGTGGTGCAGCCTTGAACTCACCACAGTCCATTCAATGAGCTATTTTTTCTTACTAAATTCGGCATCAGCAGTTTTCTGCTGCCACTTTTCATCCTCTATTGAAACAAACTGCTGCATTGTATTCACATATTTGTCACATTTCCTTTATTGTTCATAGCCTTAACAGCTGTCATGCCTTTTCCATGCCAGATTCAGAAATTTCACAAAATAAAAAGCAGAAGCTGTAACAAATACAGTCACTCAATAAGTAAAGAAATTGGGAAACACACACACACACACAAAGCAGTCACATTAATAGAATCAAAAATAAAGAACTAGTCGTTCATTTAACAAACTATTTTCTCTGTGGGTCTAATATCCATCACGAGGCACTGCAACACATTCCACAACATACGCCATAGGATTTTAATACAAAATGTGGAGCGTTCAACATCATCTTCAAAACCCTGTCGTCTGCTCACGAGCAGTCATCGTTTAACTTCTATGATTGAAGAACAGAGTTAATATATTGCACAGACATGTAGAATTTTATGCAATGTTGCATTCTCATGCTCATCTTGCATGTTTTCATTCAGGTTTAAAACAACTCCCTTAGTGATTAACTTCTACTCTGCATAGGAAAAAGACAAAGAGCTGCAGAAAAAGGCAGTAGTTATCTAGCAATAGCATTAGAATATATAGAACTAGTAAAATAATTTCATAGAATTACCAACAACCTCTGTCAGTCAATACACATATTAAAATAACTCTTTAATAAGCTTTATACCACCCAAAAAGACTCATCGGTGTCTGCTTGAGACTCTTTGACACGTTCTTTAAAACTGATCTCATCTGTCACAGAAATGACACTAACTGTGTTAACTGCAAATCTGTAGTCGATACCGGAGCATGTCACCAACGTGATCAAAAAATGTCTCACATGCTGGTCTGCAATCTGAATTTGCTCTCACAAGGCAAAGCAATATAACAGAAAAAAATACAACTTAGCCATTTATTTACCATAAAATAATGAGGATAAAATTAAAGCATCAGTGTATCACTGATGTAATTAGATTAGATTACATTTATTATTGATCTGTTCCAGTGGTTTGAATATCAACCAGTTAAGGAGACATGTATCTGCTCATTTACACTCTCTCCATGATGAACAAAGGCTTTTATTTGACTTATACCTCAACGTATCTCATATATAAAGCACGGAATAAGAGGAAGTATTCCTTATATAATAATTAATTAACCAATTAATCCAGTTTTTCCTAGAGGTGTATGGACTGATTTTATATTTCATACAGTCTGCAGTGTTGTTGTTTGCTCGCACAGACTGGAAACTAAAATGGTGCATGAATAATACGATCAATAATCATTTATGTAAAGTTTAACGCTAATTACAACCAATTTAAATCCTACCTTACTTTATTTATAAAACATCCTGCCATTTAAAAACTGTAGTTTATAAAAACCAAAGAAAGCAGTAGCTGAGCTGTCAGCAGTTGAAAATTATAATTAAAGTAAGAACAAATACACTCAGCGATGTCTTACTCAGAAAATCCTTTCTCAGTGAATTGAAGAGGATATTTTAATGCTGACTAATGCTAACTCTTTAAGGGCACTTAGAGGCACCCCAACATCACCAGTGGGTTTCTAAACTCATTCAGTTCACCACTGCGCCCCCAAAATGATCTAACATTTAATGAGGGTCTTGTCTCTGAACGCACCGTCAATAGAAACTGACTCAACTTGTAAACCTCATTTTAGTAAACTCAAGAGACGAGTGTAAATATCTCTGCACGACTGATCAAACTGGATCCTTGACACCGGGCTGAGCGGAAGAGTGTCGTTAAATTGGAAGCCAATGAGATGTTTGGTTTTCTTTAGCTTATTTGTGGTGAAGGAACTAGTTTCTGCCGAGCACCAACACAGTGACAGCTCTGCACTGACTCACTTACGCTGCCCATTTCATGACTTGGAGCAAAGATGATGATCTAACAGCAGATTCCAAAGAAACATAATTTCAGCTTTTGAGACTGAGAGAATTATAACGATCATGTTTTATAACATCAGGGAAGAAATTTGTGCCTTTTCTGATAGCCCTTGTAGAGAACCCTCCACTGCATCCTCTGAACTCGATATATGTTTTATAAACTCCAAATAAAGTTCTGTTTGGAGCTGCTACAATCTTGACACTCATTTGAGGTGCTATGGCAGTATAAAACCCAGGTAGCATAAATGACACTGCTGTAATTAAAGTAATTGAGTGGTTGAGTTAATGGGGAGCTGTATTTAGCATCCTAGGTCGTCTTTACTGAAGGACAGAATTAGACATCATAGATTGAACTTGTGGTCACTTGGCTCGTCAGGAAACATTTGAATATGAGACTATGATAGACTGAGAGAGGAAAGGTGTCACTGTGGAAAAGGCATCATTGTTTTAGCAGTCCTTGTTTTGCAGTTGTGCTGAGTTTGTGTGATTTTGGAACCTCGTGAATGAAACCAGGTTTTTCACATCAAAACTCAGGCCTTTCATGGTGGGTTACAACAATGTATTAATATGTGTCCCCTCTAAGACCCTAAGAAAAGAAATAATTTATTCAATTATTATTTCAAAATGTATGCAAAGTTACAAACCTTGAGGTACTAACTTGAAGACACCGTCCAGCCTTGTATGAACAAGGTCCACACTGTAAAAAATGCAGTCAGGCTCTGATAACTTTGTAGGAGTTCCTTAGGTGTGAAATCATTCTTTTAGATTCTTTTTAAGAACCAAAAAAAAAGACAAAGAAACTATGTCTCTGTAGAACACGACCACTTTCATGAGTTCCACTTCTCAGACCTGAAGGGACATCCCCCCTTCCCTCCCCGTGCCACCTCGCAGCCCAAACCCTCGTTTCACTCTGAGGATCTTCACCCGTACAAGTCAACCACCAACTGTTTGGAAGCCTGTTTTCACGGGGTGACCGCTGTGGTGGGTGAGGTTGGCACATTTGGCGTGGCGGGGCTGGTGGGGGTGGTGGGGGTTTGTGTCGAGCTCTGGTAGGACCGCAGGAGAACTTTGTGCTTGGTGGCCACCTCCTCTCGCCTGCGCTGCTGGTCAGCCAAGAATTCCTTGAGACGGGTGGTTGTGAAGGTGAGAGTCTGCCTGCGAAGGCGCATCAGGTAGGCGTCTTGAAGCCAGGAGTTATTGAAGCAGTCCTTAATGGACGGACGGGCCCTGTCGAAGACCAGACAGTGAGGAACCAACTACTTCTATGTGTTGTAAAATTAGGTCAGTAATTGTGAGTGATATGGGAATTACAAAAAGGACTGATGTTCAGCTTACCAAGGGTAGCTACAGAGGATCTTTTTAAGAAACAGAGAGGCACTTTGGGACACATTCTGGTAGAGTTTAGAGAGGTCAAACTTTGCTGCCTGGATCCTGGCTTCGGTCTCCTGAGGATCATTTTCCAGGAAAGGCAACCTGCCACTCAGCCTGAAACATCAGGGAGAGGTTTTAACAGTCGTAGCTCTAACTCTTTCAAAACATATAAACAACACAATGAAATCTGAGCTCCTTTGGTAGGTTAGATATGAGTGAAAAAAAATGAATATTATTAGTTATAGACAACAGCATGAGGATGTCCAAACCGTGTGAAATTACAGTTTATATTAAGACCTGAAATCAATGCAAATGCAGCAGACATCTCTTAATCATAAGCCCGATTTCACCTAAAAAACACTATTCCATTTCTATTTAAAGAGGACCTGCTGAGTGGAAGCTGTGAAAGCAGCACTCACATGACGAAAGTCAGCACGCCTACACTCCAGATGTCAGCTGGGGGGCCCACCACATCCCCTTTCAACATCTCTGGAGCTGCAAGGAGAAGAAAATGAAAATGCACAACAAACTTTAATTTCACTTTTACCACAGTAACTGCAGTTTATTATTTCTGATACTATTTTTGTGAGGAGTTTGTGCAGCTTCATTAAATGGGTGAAGACATAGTTTTAGTTCGTTTAGATTCCTCCTTTGTTTTCATAGCTCGTGCACGCCCACAGACATAACAGTTACATAAACCTCCTCAAGCACAGAAATGACAAGATCAGTATTAATAGAATAAACAAAATGTCAAAACCAACAAAGACTTTTCATTTAAACTCACTTTAACTTTTCTCAGTTAGTTTATATAAGAAAGACTTAAAGGTTCAAAAAGTTGATTTTTCTACCCTAATGCACAAGGACTAAAATATCCTCAACAATATTTCTGAAGTGAATTCTACTGTTATAATCCTGCACCTTATATCAACATCTTCATTTCTGTTGAATGGTTTCCTGCGATACACACCTTACTACTGGAATGGACTTAGTCATAATCTCATGTGTTTGTGCTCCTGTCCCTCGTAAAACAGATCAAGTGAAAGTTAAAACTCACAAACTAAATTCTGTGTACAGGAATAATAGAGACCTCAGAGGTCTGAGAGATTTTGCAGAGTTGAGTGCTAATTCTCTGTGGGTTTGTCACTATGAGAGATCCCTGTCATGTTACATGATTAATGTAAAATGTTAATTAGAATAGCTTTAGTTTGCCAGATTCCCGGCAGGACTCTTACACATGTACTCCAGTGTTCCAATAGGAGGGCTGAACTGCTTGAGGAAGAGAGGGTTGTAAGTCTGAGCGCTGCCAAAGTCTATGATCTTGATGACATTCATGTAGGTGATGATGATGTTCTCTGGCTTGATGTCCAGGTGGAGGATGCGTCGGGTATGGAGGTAGTCCAGACCCTGGAGGATCTGCACGACGTAGGTCACCACATCGTCCTCGGAGTAACGGAACCTGAGAGAAAACAGCTTGTTACAGGAACTGGTGTTTCTGCTCGGACAAACAACCAATTTAACTCTAAAGGCTTCACCTGTCTATGAGGCTGTAGAGCAGCTCCTTCCCGCTGCAGTACTCAGAGATAAGCACCAGGTAGCGCGGTGTGACGTAAGCTTCGTGCAGGGCCATGATCCTGTCGTGATGAAGGGACTTGAGGATGTCGTACTCCTGCAGCACCGCCTGCTTGCTGTCCGCCTCATAGGGAACAATCTTGGCCATAAAGAGGTTGCCTGTGGCGTTCTCCCGGCACTCACGGATCACACCAAAACGACCCCTGTGTGATGAGGAAAATGACAGAAATTCAGCAGATAAACAGAGCAGCAACAGCTGTTTTTATGTTGATGATTTTTTTATGTGTGATCAAAAAATGTTATTTTCAGGCTATGTAGTCTCCAACAGCTTCACTCCTGTTCAGCAGTCGTTACCTTGCTTTCTCATCCATGAAGGTGTAAGGTTTCTGTGGGACTCCTTGACGCAGAGATCCCTCACCAGGCTTGCCCAGCGGTGTCCTGCGCCCCGAGGGTGTGACCCGTCCTGATGGGGTGACCCGTCCAGACGGGGTACTCCGGCTGTCCCCTCCCTGCAGCACAGGTGTCAAGCTCTGCACCACCACCACAGGTGGCGAGACGGTCACGGGGGTGACCGAGGGGGAGGCGGCGGTGGTGGTCGTTGGAGTGGAACTGGCTTGAGAAGGCGGAGTAACACGTGCAGTCGCAGATGGCACATACATTGGCACGGATGAAATAGGTTTCCCGATGACAGGTGCAGCAGGTGGCGGCACAGGAGACGGGGGTTTGTTGATTATAGGAGCGGCTGCATTTACAGGACTCTGAGGTTTGGGCGGAACAGCAGGTGGGGGCGCCAACTTGGCTTGGGGTTTGCTCACGCTGATGCTAATGGTGGTCTTGGCTTTTGCTGGCGTGGCTTGGACAGGTGCGGCGGTCTGAGCAGGAGCTTGTTCAGACGGGGCTGTGCTAACAGGGGGAGTAACAGCGGGCCGGCTAGCATCAGCTTGAACAGCAGGTTTGATGGTTATAGGAGAAGCAGATTTAGCCACAGAGGGAGCAGAAGTTGAAGGAGGGGGAGGGACAGGTTGGGCAAGTGTCACTGTGGTGGATTTACTGGGAGCTGGTTTCATGGGAGGCACTTTCATGGACGACATCATCACCACGGGTGGAGGAGGAGTAGTTGCAGGGACAGTCTTAACCACCACAGTCGCACTGGATTTAGCTGGTTCTAATGGAAGATAAAAAAAGACTTGATCTGATATATGAAGAGGACAGTACACTCAGTGCATGGCTCTACATGTGGGACATCCTTTTAAATGCATCATAGCTCGTAAGGTCCCAGACTAAAAATATCATCAACATAACATTTACTGAGTCTGGAAAAAGAAAAACTACACAGTCAGTATGTATACAGTACATTTACAAAAAGTGAGTACAGAAAATGCTAAAATAAACACAAAGTTCCCCCTGATTTTCTGTGAGATAACACATACCAGAAGCATCCAGAGTCACTACTTCTGACAGGTTGCTGTAGGCCCCCTGGCCAGCTTTGTTGACACATGCCACCCTGAACCTGAAGGAGGACCCAGCTGGCAGGTCAACCACGTTGTAATAACAGTCTGCCACCCCTGTTGCCACGATCAGCCAGTTAGTCTCACCTGGGGAAAACAAAAAAAAAAAAACAGTACATATAGTATGTACATTTTAGACAGGTGCTATCTGACAGTAGACATCTAAAATACGCACAAAACCATTTAATCATTATTTGTACACACTGACCCTCTGCTCTCCTCTCCAGAGAGTATGTACAGGGGGCCATGGTGTCTGAGGGCCTCCACAGTACCAACGCTGTGTTGTTGTACTTCTGAGGAATCTCAGGGGTCCCAGGACGATTGGGCAGGCCTGTTAAAACAAATACATCCATTTTAAGCTTATTAAACTAGTGTATTTAATCAGTCGTGCACCTGGTACAACATATCATCTGTCCTTGGATCTCTGTTGTCAGTATTTATCACTGTATTTATTTATAGTACTGTAATATACACTGTATAAGATTAACACAGTTTATTTCTGCTCACAGACTGACATAAAAGTGAAGTATATCTCAGTTCTTACGAGCGAGGGATATTGTGCAAGAACTGGACACAGAGGCCAGGGGGTTTGTAGCCACACACTCATAAACCCCTGCATCCTTTTTGTTTGTCTGCATGATCATCAGCAGCTGTCGGCCATCGGGGCAGGCGATCAAGTTCATCCTGGCATCAATCTCCAAGGGCTTCTTATCTGAGGAATGAAAAGGTCTTTTAGATATAATGATGAAGATTTAAATTGTCTTTGTTCGTCATAAATGATAAGAATTTATGTGTTCATGGTGCCATATGTTAGTATGTACTGAGACGCACAAGATCTGCCTTATTTATATTAGAGATCTTTACCTTTCATCCAGGTGATGTGTGGGTGGGGGCTGCCTGCTGGTAGACAGCTGAGTGTGACTGGATCCCCCTCCAGTAGGACGTGATCTCTCAGCTTGATGTGGAATACCTGGAGGGAAATCTGGCAGCCAAAGACATTAGACCAGTTAAATGACATCCATACTGTACATATATATAGTACAATATGACAGGCCAAGTTAGAAGGTATGATTTAGAGTCTTTCTGTTAAGTCATGCTAACCGGTTGCTAGCTCTTACCCAGCTTGTGTCTTGACTTACCAGAAGCCAGTCTGGAGTATTGGCGTGAGCGTAAGGAACTATTTTCTCTAGAGATTGCTGTTGGTATGTCAGGTTGTGATACCGTCTTGTCTCGTCTCCCTCTGGTCAGGCCCCATCTGTCCCAGCGTGACCTGCGCTCAGCCTCCACACCTTTACAAGAAAATCAACAATCAGCTCTGTCAAGTCATTCTGCATGCATCTGAGAAAGTATATCACTCTGTTCAAATGCGAAGCAGAATTTCCTGTATGACTGGCTCATACCCTTTGATGTGTCCGACTTTAAGCTGGACATCGAGTCTAGAGACTCCGATGAGGCACCATTACTGGCCTGAGATGCCAGCTGGTTCTGAGGAACACTGGCGACCTTCAAACCACGACTCTCTGACGTTGAACGACGAAGCATGGAAAGGATGGGTGTCCTCTTCTGATCCTTTTCCTCAGATGCTCTCCTTTCCTCTGAGTAGCTACGAATTCTGGTGGATATCCCAGCCACTGTTGATTCAATCTTCCTTCGCATTGCCAAGACTGGTGATTCATTAAGTTTTTTAAGCTCCTTTTCATCTTGTTCCACCAAGGTGTCACCACCACCATCCATGCGTGTCATCTCCACTTCCTTCCTTTCTTGTGATCCTCGTCGGCCAAGAGTCCAAGACAGCCTTCGTCTTGAAGCAGCTGAGTCGTCTTCTTTGGTCAGATCGTCTTTGCGTTCAGTTGATGGAGTTCTCTTAAGGCGCATAGAGAGTCTTCTCATGAATCCTTGGTCCTTTTGAGCTTCACGAAGGTCCTGGACTGACTTTGACTTCTCTTCAAGTCTCCTTGGCGCTAATTCCAAAGGTGCACCAATTGGCCCAGGTCTGTATATCTCCTCACCTGACTCTGTGGAGTCTGAGGAAGTTGCTTGTGATTTGTCATCATTCTTGGACCTGGACAAAAATTTTAGACTTCTTGAGAGAGAAGACTCTCGTTTTTTGAAGCGTGCCTCAAAGACTTCCTCAGAGGTAATGTCCTCGAAGTCCATTCCTGCCGAAAGCTCTTGTTGGGATGAGGAATGTGTGGTAGTTTTTGGTGGACTGGGTTCTTTTGTGATCATTTCCGGTGATGCTACTCTGGAGTATACAGCAGGGTGCTCAGTGGTTGACACTGTGGCTGGCTTTGGCAGACCAAGCGAAGCAGAGGATATGCTGGCAGGTGAAGATGTGGGCGCAAGTGTTTCATTTGATACTGAGGATGATGACATGTCTGGAACAACAACAGGTGTTGAGGGGCCTAAAGGTGTGTCACTGAAAGGCTGAAGTGAAGGGACCATGATGGTCTGCATAATACTGGCATACGCTGAAGTCCTTCCATCTGGAAGAACAACTCGAGCAGGAAGCGAGGGTGTTACATAAGTTGATACAACATTTCCTGGGGGTTGGGAATATTCTTGTGTTGGTCTCATCATAACTGAGCTTGTGGTTACGTTCATCTCAGAAGATTTAGCAGGGACATTTACCTTCTCTTCTATGTTTTCTACAGAAACCTCTACATTTTCTTTAGTGTTTGATTCAGAAACACTGACATTTCTTTCCTCTTCTTCTTTCATAATCTCTTCTTTTTCTTCTCTCTCTTTTTCTACTTCTTCTTCCTCTTCCATTTTCTCCTCTAGTTTAGAGCTTTGGGCCACAAGAGGAGGTGTAGGAACTCTCTGGCCCGAATACTCTGATTCAATCATCGGTTCTTCTGATATGCTCATATCCTTCTCTGAGAAACCACTTGTGCTCGATCTCTCATCAAAATTACTATCTGTTGTCAACCCATCCATTTTATCATTTATTGTCTCATCAGGCTTCATCTCTCTCTCCATGAATGATTCCTCACTTTCTGTTTTCGTAGGACTCTCCTGCACAACAGACTCTGGTGTTGGAGGTTTTGGTGAAGGTTCCCTGGGAGTCACTGGACGAGAGTCTAGCTTGGTTTGCTCAGTTAAAGCGGACATTGATATAGCTTCCTTAAGCCTTCTCTCTTCTACCTGTGCCAGAGGAATCTCCAGAGGAGCTCCAGACCGGCGGTGTAAAGCTATGGGTTCTGAATCACCTTGACTGAAAGAGGCACTTTTGCGCAAAACTTTGGGTTTGGGAACTTCATCCCTTGGGGAATCGCTGGATGCAGCTCTAGTTAGCGGCGATGGGCCCAAACGAGCAGTACGAGAGTAGCGATCTGAGGATATTGCACGTTTTTCATCTCCCATTCCTAACGTTTCCAGCAGTGGTCCTCTCAGTCCACTCATTTTGTTGTCCACCGAGCCACCACGAAGCAGTCGCTGTCTCATCAGCTCCAGTTTAAGAGCGTAGTCTTCTTGACTCATCTTGGCGGTTCCTGGGCTGGTGCTCCTCCTTGGTAGTTCCATCGAGACAGCTTTCTTCAGCACTCTCCTGCCATCCTCCTGGTTTCCTTCTCCAGCTTCTTCCTCGGGTGTAATCCTGAGCAGCAGTGCACTGTCAGCCGAGCCTCCACGTCTGAGCTCTCCTCTTCGTCGTCCCTCTGGTTTGTCTGACTCCATGCTTGAACCCCTTCGCAGTGGTTTTCTAGACAGCTCTGACTTTTGTGGCAATTCAGCAGGTGGTTCTTCATCTGAGGAACCCTTGTCATTGTCTTGTGATGACCTTTTCCGCTGGCGGCTTTTACCTGTGATTTCAACCCCTTCTTTATCCATTTCTTTAGCGTCACACTCCATTGCCTCTTGGACTTGAACAGGGGATCCAGACCATTTACTCGTTCCATTCTGCTTCCCTGTTTCCTGCTCATTGGTCTGGATGTCGTTCAGTGACATCCTTGATCCAGAGAATTCCATGTTAAGTGGCATCGGAATAAATGGCAGTTCGTCAACATCTTCATCAGAGTCTGAGGATGATGATGGCAAAGGTGAACCCTCTTTAAGGTGCCTGGGAACTGCAATGGAGATATGGCTGGAGGAATCGTTCAGCAACTCAGGTATGGACCTCATGACCATTTTTGATTTATAGCTGATTAATGATCGCTGTAAAAGAGGAAATATGATACAGATAAAAAGTGAAAAATGAGAAGTCACTTATTTACAGCTATTGTGGGTGTAATGTAAAATAGAAAACCAGAATAGAAACTAAAACATCCCTCACCTGCCATTTTCTGCGAGACACAAACTTCTTCAGGGCCTCTGTACTTATCGCCTTCCCCTTGCTAAGTGTCTGCATGATAAATAGAAATTAGATGTAATAAAAACAAATCAGGACTAGGGCTTTGATCGCTCTTGACATGTAGAAATTATTGCAGAAAGAAGTTGTGGATGATTAACAATGTAGCATGTGTGCCACAGGCCTTGTCTTACCTTGAACCAGGGGTGTCTGAGACATTCCTGAGTATCAGGTCTCCTAAAGAAAAATTACAGCATAATATTACATGAAAATCTAAAAATACTGAATTAAACTTAAGAATGGTGAGTGAAACATATTGAATGGACTGCATGCTTCATGTAATCACTTCAGTGTTGTTGACATTAACTTGGTTTGCATCTAATGTGTTCATTTCCTGAACGATTTGTTGCAATTCTAAATTATGTATTTACATATATTTTTTGTACAAGAGATTAAGTAACGTTACTCACAGCCTGTCTGCTACCAGTAGTTTTATGATGAACCCTTTGGCCTCCCGGCAAAGGTCAGCAAACATGCTCTCCTCAAAAGCGACATTATAGTTCCTGATGTTCAGCACAGAACTGCGATCATTCTCCCCAGCGAATGGAGAAACTCCTGTCAGACTGACAACAGAAGCAAACACTTACATTTAATGACAAGTCCACAGATCGTTCAGAACAGGTAAACTTATCAAAAACTGAACTGATATTCAACATTCTCTAATTCATGTAAGAATTAGGAAAATAATCATAATAATAAGTTTACTCACCACAGATATGCAATAACTCCAATTGGCCTGGACAAATAAAGAGGAAAATTAGAAAAATGTGGTGTGTTAAGACAAAAACAAAGACAAAGTTTTGTTGTAAATTGAAGAGATACTCTACCAGATGTCTGTTGCTTTTGACACAGGGGTCTGATTGACAATTTCTGGTGCAACAAATTCCGGTGTGCCATATTTGCAGTACTGAGCCTCATCAGGCATGATCTCCACTGCATTGCCGAAATCACAGATTCGGATCTGATCACCATGGGGGTCTGCCATGAGGATGTTATCAGGCTGAGGAAAGAATGACAGAGTAATGTTTGATCATGTTCTGCCATCATTTTTAATACAAACCTTTTATTATTAGAAAGGTGATTAAAGAGTAAGGGAGTTAGGATCTGTGAGTATCTACCTTGATGTCCAGGTGTATGATGTTTAGATGATGAAGGTAGTCCACCCCTTCAAGCAGTTGTCTTATACATGACCGTACCTGGTGGTCCAAAAACACAAATGAGCCAGCATAACTGTTACTTATTAGATAAATAAATGACAATATATACATAAATTTAATCATTAAATTGAGATATTGAGATTTGCAGAGCAGTCATAAAACACAGGACTTACATCAGACTCCATTACTGTAGATTTCCTTGTAAATCTGTCCAGCAGCTCTTCATGGCATCTTTAAAGACTAATTAAGGGACTTTAAATGCATTGTACATTATGTAGAAACTGTATTACATTTAAGGCATGTTTTTGTATCATCAATTGTGTACTCTGCATAAGTGATAATATGATAAGGATACATTTCAGTGATGATAATGACTGCATTCTTTTTCTCAAAGGCGTCATGAAAGTAAAGGACTCTCTCGTGGTCCAGCTTGGAAAGCAGGCTCATCTCTCTCAGAGCAGAGGCCTTCTTCTTGGCCCGTGTGGAGATAAACTTTGCAGCGTACTCCATTTTGCCTACCTTCTGGGTCACACGTTTCACATAGGAAAATGCTCCTCTGGAGAAAAAAAAAAATTACAGGTTTAGTCCAGGATGGTCCCAAAATTATGGGATTTTAAATGTGACCTTAACAAAAGGCTTACCTTCCTATTTCCTTATAGATGTCATAGTAGTCTGTCAACCTGCGCATTTTCCTCAGAATAGTCCCCTCATCGTCCACTGGGTCCTCTTTACTTTTAGCTACAGTAACAGGAAAGCATTATTTAGATCAAATAACCTGTCCAGCCAACTCCAAGTAACTACAACCAAGACTGGGTGACCTATTACCTTCATGAATGGTGAGTTCAGCTTTACAAGACACGGATCCTGCTAAGTTCCTGGCAGTGCAGGTGTACACCCCGGAGTCTTCTGGATGAGCATTTAGCACCACCAGGGAACATTCATTATCATCGTACACAAATGTGTAATGACTGCTCTCGGACAGCAGGATATCATTCTGAAAGCAAATAATCATCAAATAAAAGCATCACTGTCTTTTGGGGTAAATTCCTACCCGTAGAAAAGAATTAACGTTTGACTGTCAGAGGATCACTGCAATAAACAGAAATGGATAAAGACCTTGAACCACAGGATGTCAGGAATGGGTTTGCCCTCAACAACCACAGCAAAGCGAGGGGTCTCCCCAGCACAGACATCCAAGTCCTCCATGATAGTTTCAAATGTTGGTGGAGCTGTGGACAGAGATGCAAAGACACAACTTACATTAGATTTAGATAGATAGATAGATAGATAGATAGATAGATAGATAGATAGATAGATAGATCTAATGCCTACCTGCCATCTCCACGTTGAAGGTGCAGCTGTCGCTGCCGTACTTGTTGGAGGCCAAAAACACCATCTCTCCGATGTCAGCACTCTTCACTTTCAGCAGCTTCAGCGTGTGCTGGTCGTCATCCGGCATCGTCATCTCGTACAGGCCTGGCTTGCTGGCCAGGACCACTCCCCTCCTGGTGGAAAGGTCAGAACACAATAATAGACTTCTTTCATTGCTCGGGAATGTTTGATAATCACTTGGAATCAAACAGCTGCTTGTATGTCATAGTGTATTTGTGCTTGTCAGACAATTAAATCATCTGTGATAATAGCACGGTTTGTTGATACAGTTCATAACACTGAATGAAACAGGACCTTGACAACAGAGACACAGATACCTCTTCCAGATGACCGCAGCGTTGACATGATTGAGCGTAACAGTGATGGTGACCGACTGGTTTTCCATCACATACACAATGTCTGGCTTATCAATGATCACTGGAGCCTCCTGAAGATAGGGACCTTGAAGTAAAAGTGCACATATACATTTAAAAAAAACTGCAGCACTCACCAATAGATAAACAGACGCTCTAAAAAGCTGGGTGTACCTCGGTCCAGGAGCTGCACTGGGTCGGTGGCAGTAGAGGGTTTGCTGAAAGCCTTGGAGGTGATGGTCAGGACCCTGAAGGCATAGCGCACACCTTTGGAGAGGGTGGTGATGGTGTAGGTGGTCTCCTTTAGGCCGGAGGCTATGATGATCCACTGGATGGAGCCCAGGGCTTGTTGCTGAACGGCATACATCAGGGAGGTGGGATCTGAAAGAAAAAACGTGTTTGTCTAAAATTACGGACTAAAATTTAAATGTAATAAATATTTCACAGTCATTTTACTTTACAATAAAGACCAGTTAGGAGGCAATGTGTCTGGTGAATAAAACATATCTGATCCATCCTGCGTACCAATGGAGGGGTCCAGCCTCCTTGGTTTCTTCCAGCTTAAGGTGATGGTTTTGCCAGTGATGGATTCTATCACTGGAGTCCCATCAGGAGGGTCAGGGAGGATATCTGAAAATGATAACAATGGTAACAGAGGCCCATCAATGTTTCTGAACCACCTTCACCCAAGACAGTGTTACAGAATGTACTAACCTATGTGTTTTTTTTGAGGTACGTGGCAAAAAGGGAGTGAAAATTACCTGTAACATAGAGATGAGCATAGCAGGTGGCCTTGCCTACTTTGTTAGAGATGACACTCTTGTAGACGCCACCGTGGGCATGGCATACGGAGCGGATGACCAGGCTGTGGACGTCGCGAACTGCAGAAGGAAGCAGAGAAGGGATGGTGAAAATGTACGAGGTGTAATTTACTGTATTCAACACATGACTACACTGTCACAAAAAATGCTAATCTGGCCTAAAAATAAAACCGCCTCCACCGTGGAGACAAAAACACTCTATTCAAGTGCTTTTAACAACCTATGGGTACACTCTCCTCTTGACTTCTTGTGCTCTTTCCAATGATAACTGACTTCTCTCAGATTGGCTCAAGAGCTTTGATAAGTCTGAACACTGAGTCCTTTTCGAAACACTTACACTGTGTCATCTTTCTGTCCTCTGTGCTCTCAATCCTTTTGCCGTTGTGGAACCAGACGATGGTGGGATACGGCAAACCAGCCACTTTGCATTTGAGCACAGCCTCCTTTCCCTCGATCACATCCAGGTCGTAAAGGGGTTTGATAAAGTCTGGCATGGTGAAGCGCTCCACCTCATTCTCTGGGACTTCTGGCTCCTCTGGGATGGACGGCATCTTCTCTAGTTTAGCCCTAGTAGAAAATAAGTTTAAATAACTGACAGAAGTGCAAGCTTCTTCTTGCAAGATTCTGCAATCCCTAATCTGGAAAAGTCATGGAAACATTATGACCAGACATCCAACAAATAACATGCTCTTACATCTGTGAAGAGATGGCTGGCCGGGGTTCCTGTATGTACAGTTCAGCAGAGCTCTCTGCATCGCCATGACTGTTATGGGCTATGACAGTGTAGAAACCCTCATCCTCGTTGGTCACGTGAGAAATGATGAGGGAGTGGCGGCCGCCCTCCTGAAGAATACGAACGTCCTCGCTTTCTCTGAGCGGATGGTCTAAAGAGAATAAGGAGCCTGTATTTATATATCAGTTTCATTACAAAGTGTGTTATAAATCCAAAAATCAACAGCAAAACACAGAGAAATATAAAGAAAAGGGTAAAGAAAACAAACAATATGGTAATTTCACAAAGACATGGATAATATGGTTCTTGTTTAAGTTCATTTAGACCCTAAAGACACTATAAAGTACTGTCCTACCAAAGTGACTCCATGTGACCTTAGGAGATGGCGTCCCACTGACTTTGCAGTCGAATCGAGCGTTTCGACCCTCTATCACCTCCAGAACATCCAACTTGCGAGTGAAGAGAGGTTCAATGGAGGGGATGACTTTGAGTTTGCCACATGAGGTCACTTCCTCTGAAGAGAACACATTAAATATGACAATAAATAAAGTGCTTAGAGTTAGTTTTACATTAGTCTTTTTGTGATATTTATTCTTGAGACTGACCTTTGGCTGTGCTCAGCTTGCACACGTATGTCCCGCTGTCATCCTCGTGTACTGAGTTGAGAAGCAGCCGGCACTTTCTCCCATCAAAGTGCATCTTGCAGTTGAGCAACGCCGGCTGGATCAGTTTCCCATCCGCAAGCCAGTCCACATCGGTGTCTTTCGGGCCAATGACATGACACTCAAACAAAACGGTCTCTCCAGCCTTGGCTGTGATGTCCTTGACCGGGCGGATGACAGCGAGGCCTGGCTCAACTGGTGCAGCTGGGTGTAAATAAAGGACATTTTCTGAAGAGTGTTGTTAAGTGATACCTGAACGGTGGCGCTGTGAACTAGTTACAGGTCACACTGAATGTTTTATTCACTTGGAGTTATGGTGTCAATGTATATGTTATCTGACAAGTAAACTAGCGTCAGGGATTTAGGGATTTTATTTAAAAAGCAACGTACCTTTTACCTCCAGCTTTCCTTCGCACTGCTTTGTTCCATATTCATTAATGATCTTACAGGTGTAAACCCCAGAGTCTGACCTCACTGCCGACTTGATTGTCATTTCGAACGTGCCATCCTCTGTCTCACGCACAATATGACGTGGGCCTGTTTTCACTGTGACTCTGTCCCTCAGCCTTCAAAAGAACAGAATCACAGGAACAATTGTTTTAAAACAAACAACAAATCACTCACATACCACTCAGAGCTTTTTAAACTGAATTTATGCAACGAGGGATGACCACGCTCACTCTTCTCCAACTACAAACTCTCCTCTGGCTGGTATGAAGGGGGTGGAGGGTGGGACAGATTGCCCGGGACTGCCAATATTATGTTTAGCACTTTCTTCTCTGCTATTGTCTCTCAAGAGTCATGACTAACTCCAATAACAGAACCTGCCTGAGTGACTCAGCCTATTCTTGCCTCCTGTATTGAAGGATAAAACTTGCATTATTCTATACTTGTTGTCAAAGTTATTGTCTAACAACTCCCATGAAAAGACCAAAATAACATGACGGTCCATCTCTCAGTGCTCTCCAACTTAACTATTAAGCCTATTGCTTCTTTTTCTCAATCTTGATCTTGCTCTGTTTGCTACAGAGGAATAAGATACTCTATGTCAGGGTTTGGTCTATATATAGAATATCGCCAGCCTTATCATTTGATGCTGTCCTCGTTAGCAACTGCAGTAAAGCACAATTGGCTGGTAGAGCATATGAGGAAGTGAGGACTTCTTTTTTTTTGGATGGCTTCAGCACTACACACAAATTCCAGATTGTTGTTTAAGAGCTCATTAGTTTAGCCACACATTTGTGTTTCTGGGCACTGAGCAGCTCAACAGTAAAAGGGAAAAGCATGTTATTCTTCTCTTTTCCCTATTAAGACTGTCTGTCAGCCTGGAGATTGTTAGACTAAATAAACATTAAGTTCCCACCTCCCTTAACAGATGCATTAAAGCAGCATGCACCAGAACAAACTAAGCAGCAAAGCAAACTCGCTCATGGTTTGTGACTCTGAGAAAGTCTTTTCCATGTCCCATGCAAGCGATGAGTTTAAGTCATTTGATGAAGTGAGGGGACCTACCAATAGAGCATGGGTTTGGGTTGTCCACTTATTCGGACAGACATGGTGACTTCCTGTCCTTCAATGACAGCTTGATCATTCATTGTTACCTGTTTGAAATGTAATGCAAGTTAGAGGCTGAGAGATGCATTTTACCTCTAAGTTTTATAGGTGTGATGATGGGATGACCACACAAAAGATAATATGTTCATACAGGAAAATTAATATTGATAGAATGGAGAATATCCTGTACATAACACTTTTCATGCAGTATTTTTGCAACAGACCAGTCAAAAGTGCAGTTGAGTAAGTGTCAATGATAAAAAGACAAGTGTCATACACTAAGTGGCAAAGTAAATTAGCTAGATTTATCATATGATGTAGTCTCACCAGGAATGCAGGGGGTTTCCTGAATCGTGTGTCAATAGATCGCCTTGGCTCTGGCACTCCAAAATCCATGCCTTCCTCCAGGGGACTGAGATACTCCTCATCAGATGTAATAGGGCTGCTGATGTCCATAGGGACACCCAGGTTTCCTTTAGGCTCTTGTACAGACACTATAAAAGCAGCAAGATTACACTATGCTTTAACAATACAGCCCTATATGAACGTTTCATTTTGCATTTGTAAACTTTATTTTTTGTTACTGAGAGCACAACACAATGTGAATACAGGAGTTCAAGGAGCTCATGTATTAAAAAAGCACAAAGCCCCACTTAAAGCATAATTAGAATCTGAGATGTCAAATGTGATATCCAAACAATGGTGGATTCACACTAAGTGGAGCCAGTGAGCCTCAGTGGGCAATTTCTAGGTTCAGTTTCGCCTCTGAGTTGCTATGGTAACTATAAGTGAGGTTGTTCAGCTGGAATATATGGAACACACATTTTGCTCAGAGAGATAATGACAAGGGAACAGGAGAGAAATCAGCTGAAACACAAAGCCATTGTGGAGGGAAACCACAACATGCTTTTTAAAGATGGACAACAAGACCTTTTAAACCAGTAACCACCAAATTAGAAATTATTCTTTGATAACTCAAAAACCTAACTTACCTGCTTTAACTATAAGCGTGGCACTGCTGGATGCTTTTCCCATCTGATTAACAGCAGTTACACAGTATTTTCCACCATCACTTATTTTAGCTGATTTAATGAGCATACTGTGTCGTTCACCCTCCACCTTGACTGTGTAATTTGCAATTCCAGAGACGTCGGTGTTGTCTTTTGTCCAGGTAACTTGAACCGAGAAGACATAAAAGACACATAAATCCATTTGCTTTTTGATTACTTTTGATGTTTCTGTTGTTACAACACAAAGTGTAATATTTTACCTTCAGGAATGGGGGTTCCAGCAATGATACATTTTAGTAGCACATCTGCACCAGCAGATACTACAGTGTCCTGAAGGGGAAACTCAAATACAGGGGCCTCCATTGGGTCTTCTCCAGCAGACACATAAGAATCATCTGAAGAATCTGCATAGTTTAACAAAAGGCAAGCTTGAAGTAATTTATTCTTGTGATCAAATGAGGAAAACACCCTCAAGGTGAAAAACAACTGGAGCTTCACACTTCTACACAAAGCTTAATGAGAGAAACGCAACAAAACCAACCTAACTCTGGAGACATGGGTCGAGGGCGACGGTTTTTTCCTTTGGTCTTCTGTTGTTGTCCCTCTTTGGCACTAGTAGTAATCTGCTGAGGCTCACTTGGTTTCCCAGGAACATCTACTTCCATCTTTTCATCTTCCACAATTATTGTAGGAACACTCATCTTAGCAGTTGGCCTGGATAGCTCCACTTCCATTTTCTCCTCCACTGGAGTGACTGGTGATATCCTTTGAGGTTTTGGTGGAGGCTGAGGAGGAAGATCTTGCATGACAGCCCTTCTTTGTACCAGTGGACTTTCAGGTCTGTTTTCAATTTTTCTTAAAGCTACTTCTATTGGTGTCTTTCTCCCGGAAGTTTCATCCTTTTGTGATGTTTGCAAAAGAGATTCTTGGATGTGTGGAGATTCCTGCATTCGAGATACCCTTTGTACAAGCGGACTTGGTGGCCTTCGTTCAACCTTGCGTAACGTCATCTCCGCAACATTTCTGCTTGGTGACTCTTCCCTTTGTTGCTGATAGAACGCTGGTGATGATGATCTCTGAATGATTTCGGTGACAGGACTTACTCTACTTAACTCTCTAACGGATCGTTGTCCAGGTAAGTCGGATAACTGCATTGACTCTGGAGTTCCTGCAACCTCTCCAAATCTACTGACTGTTACAGTTGTTGTACCAGTGCTTGTTGTCTTTTGCGGTTGGGATCTTTGCAGTTCTTGCTGTGTTTGCTGTTGATGCTGCATTGGTTGCTGACCTAAATCCTTTTCTCTCTGTTCCTTTGCCCACTGGGCACGTTCCCTTTCTTGAAGCTTTTGGAGGACTTGAGGAGGAATAGGTTCAATTTTCCTGAAAGGCTGGCGCTGCTTGCCCTTCAGGGTAAGCTGTTCGGTTGAAAATGATTTCTTCATATGAGGTTTTCCAACAAGTTTCTTAATTCGCTGGAGCTCCTCTGTGAACTTGTTCTCGATGTCCTGAACTTTTTGGGAATAGCGAGGTTTCTCCTCCAGTGAAGCAGCTCTTTGTCTAAACATAGATCTCCGTTCAGCAGCATCCTCCTTCAGAGCCTCCCTGAGGTCTTCCCTTGAACTTTCTCTAGAGATGCCCAACCGGCTTCCTCCATCATCTGAATCAACAGATCCTTCACGATTAAACCCTGCCCAAGATCTTCCAGAAATAGAACCTTCTGGAATATCAAGGCTTCGTCTCCGCTCCTCTAAACCACGGACCTTCTCAAAAACCTTTGAGCTTGCCCTGGTGAGCTTTGGGGATGGTCTAAGGGTAAATTCTTTCCGGGAATACTCACTTAGTGGAGTCTGTGGACGGGAGTCCTGGGTGTTACTCTGGGATGCAGATTTTGGCTGCTTAACCTTTTCTTCAAATTCTCCAGGCACTGTGTCTTGATATTCAGTTGGCACCACAATTTTCTTTCGCAAGCTGAGAGGTGTGGTTGAACCAGAGCGACTTGGCATTGGAGAGGTGGAAGGGCGTTTGACGAGTCTTGGGGATGGGGGTGGGAGGACTTCTGGTGGAGATTCTCTTGAATAATCCTCTGACTGACTCCTGAAATAGAGGATTTGAAGCAAAATCTGTTGGAATTAGTAGGTTGTTACAAATTCTGCTGAGTAGTGTATTTAAGTATGGAATTTTGAGTTCAATAATTTAATGATCATACTGAAGTCTTTAAAAAATCTACTAGGTTATTTCTTTCTTGCCTGGTTGTGTTTGAGTGATCCTCATGTCCATGTCTTCTGTTATCATCTTCTGCACATTTGTCCATCACTGCAGCTCATGTAAAGAGGAGATATGACAAATTGAATATGTAAGAGGGTATAGAGTAGTAAACAGGGTAAACTTAAAGTTGCACTAATCAAGTGTTTGCTAACACCTTCACCTTAACAACTTAATAAAGGGATGATATATCAGTATGTGGCCAAAAAGTACAGTATGTGTAAATGAGTAAACACTTCAGTTGAAACATTTCAGAATTTGTGTCTATAAATGTTGTCAAATTAGGAATTGAGTACAACAGTTAAAACAGTAATATATCCACCTAGAATAAATGCAAAATTGTCTACAGGAGAAAAATTGCAAGATGGAAACATGCTGCATACCTGTATGCACAGCCTGGTCCTCAGCATCCCCACTTTCGTCTTTGGTCTCAAATTGGTCTCCACCTTCATCCTCTGTTGTTTCTGAATCTGAATAATAAACAGTTTCACAAATTTTTTATTGAATTAGAATTAGATTTTAACTGAGGCAATGTTTTAAGGACACTTCTGGTTGGTCAAAACAGTGCAAGCTAAAGTAGCACTTAACATTTACAAAATCAAAGATTGTACAATTGTTGATCTTTTGGCACCAGTGGAAAACAACCGTTTCCATGGCTTTGCTCAGCTCATCTATAATAGTCATTTGACATGAAAAGCTGCCACCCTCAGGGTCTCATTAACACACCTAAGCTAAATATACTTGCTGAGTCTTTATCAAAATCTACTTCTTTCATTTGATCCCCTTTAAATATAAAAATTTGCTCCAGCTGTACTATCTGAAAGATATGATTGCTTTTCTCAGACTGAGTGAAAATTCAGTCATTGGTAGAACTCAAAATAGAAAGCACTATTGAGTCATTGGCAACCCAGCAGCTCTCATGAGGTGTTTGCTTCACAGTAGGTGGAATTACTTATAAAAAACAGAGGCTATCTGTTGTTCGCTTTCAGCAAAAGAACACAATAGCAGAATGCTGGTCATATTGAACTAGATATGCTCGTATGAATTCAGTGTAAAGACAAAATCCACCACACTGTACTTCCTTACTGTCAAACTATTGATTTTTGGTTGAAAAATCTGATGTTACTCACAGCTATTCAATCTATATTCATACTAGTGCACATTCATGCAATATTTACATCCTACAAGCCCAATGCAGATTTCAAAATAAAACTCTCTTGGACATTTGCAATGCAGTCTATTTCCCAAAATAGCACATAATCATCTAATAAAGCAGTTAGAAAGACCAATGTTTTATTTATGAGTATGTCCTAAATGCTACTGTGAGTCTAAAAGACTTTTACATAATGTTTACAAAATGTACAACTGTTTCTCCAAAGCATTGATTAAACTGCTGTTCTTGTAAAAAAGCCATGTGACAGGCTGCTAATCCAGGTAATCCAGTGGTTAGTGTACCTGTTCAGGTGTGAGCTCCGTTAGCCATGATAAGGTTCTGTTGGTGCTGCTCATATAAAGGTGCCAAATTCAATAACACCAGAGCTTTTAACTAAAAGCATCATGTGGACATTTTTGACCACTGGTGGGGCTATTGAGCAATGTTTTAATGAGCAGGCCCCCATTTTGTTTCTGTGTACACCTGCATGACTATACACACATTCCTGACCATGACCACAGCAATGCATTCAACAATGTGTTTTGATAGAAAACACAAAATGTAACATAACATTTCTTTTTAAGGAAATCACACAGGGCACCTTCAAGACCTTCTGAAATTTGACCAAGATAAAAAACAAAAACACACTGAGTAGTAACCTAACTCTGGAAAAAGCCTCAAGAGATATCAAGATATCACACACTTAAATGAGTTTGGCTTGGAGGGGGTGTGATGGCAGTGGTGTATTGTAGGTAATTGCATGCAGTACTGCTGCACAAATCCCCACTATATCCCCAGCAAAGTGTGGTTCATAAAGCTGTCACTCTGCAGCCTCACAGAAAACTACATAGCTGGAGTTACAGCCTCCAAAGTGAGACTTGCACTCTGTCGTGTACAACCTCAGGGTCTTAGTTTTCCCTCTTTGTTGTTGTGACATTTTTAAGGGGGTAAAGGAAATAGGGTTTGTCTTTCAGTCATCCTCTTGATCTGTTCAGTTCTGCTAATTACGATTCACACTTTAGAATTTATCTTATCATAATTAATTTCACAAAATGAACCACCAGAAATCTACCCCCCTTTCATGAGCACCATCAGTCTGAGAAACATCACAGTGTGTCAGCATTTTAGTGTAACTCTGAAAGTCTTCCTTGAAGTTAGTTCAAAGCTACAGCATGGCGGCGCCTAAAGCCAGGTGAATTCTATTCAGAGTTCTAATGCTAGGCTCTATTAGCCACAGTGATTATATTCCACAACAACTCTGCTAATCTAGTCTCCCTTTCAATTAAGGGTGTACAGAGCGGCTTCATCTCCTTTAATTATCTTCATTTCATCTGACACTGTCGCCTGAGAAAACACCGTGAGGCCAGTTGTTGAGTAGTAATGTTAATAAAATGCATCTGTCAACATTCACACAGTCTTTTAAGCTCCACGTACAGTGAATGGCAAATCAGCACTTAAGGAAAAGAAAGACTTATACTTGACAAAGATAAATTGAAATTGCACTTGCCTGTTTTTTTCTTTGGTCTGGATTTTTGTTCATGGCCACTGTTGGTATATCCTCGACAAATACCTTTTGTCTTGGCTTACATTCAGCAGCAGGGTATTCCCCAAGATACACTGGGGGTTCCAAGCCATTACTACACGCCTAAATCAGGAAATGTTCTATAAAGACACCGGCAAGTAACATCTGCCTTGGATGTAAAAGATTCAACTTGTTATATACTGTAAGTCTGCTAACATGCAGGTAAAAGCATCTCAATCAAATGCAAAGACAAATGGAAAGAAGGCACTTTGGTCTATTATATAACAAGTTGCACCTCAGAGTCTCAGCAGTTCTTGTGGAAGAATCCGTTTCTGAAAAGCACAAAGCGCAGACCTCCATCCGCAGGTGGAAACGTCTGTTGAATGCATATCATCCACTCTGAGGGAGCCCCCCCTGTCCACACAATAGCCAGCGACAGTGTAAGCATCTTCCCCCGCTGTGTTCCACCCCACAGGCAGTGCACACCGATAGGCAGAAAAACCAGTGGGAGTGATCCAGCCCTCTTGAGATCAGTGTTCTACAGCACTGGCTGACATTTTTCATTTTTCCCTTCCTCCCCATGTGTCTGTGTCTTATTCTTCAACTGGTGTAACGAGCTGATGCTGTGCTGTCGGCAGAGAAGGGGAGAACCACTGCAACAGCTACAGGGACCTCCTCGCTCCTCTGCATTGCTGGAGTACTGTTAGCTCTCACAGCAAATGTGTTACTGGCTGCTCACACTGACTACACAAAGCCATCCTGTTTCCAAGGGATATGATATACTCTCTACTCACTGCAACACTCATAAAAAACAACACAGATATTGCACTGCTGGACATGACATGAATTTCACTTGCTGCTAATGTTTGATTTATTTGGTGTAACCACTCTACTCTAAATCTCGCCACATGCTACATTTTGAATGACTCAGTATCTAAGATTCCCTTCTCCTGAGGGAAAAGGGATTCACTGTTTACACATTTCATTTCACCGCCAAGTAGAAATCAGTGCGAGGAAATAGCTGCACTTAAAAATGGCTTTGTAAAAAGCATCACACTGTGCTCAGGACAAAATATTACAGTGAGCATGCTGAGAGTTTGCTCTCACACACAAGAAAATTCATATTTTTAATTAAACCGAGGCACAAGATCTTACTTTTGTTTTTATACTTGAAGGTACTTTAACAGTAATTCCTGTAAAACACTAAACTGTTGCACATTGTGCAGCAAATATACAGCAGCTATCACTTTCATAATTGCAGCTACCTGCAGGCTTAATTACATGGTTGGCTGATTATGTAATCTCTGGTCATGGAGAGAGCCTTTCTGTTTCCTTGGCTGCTGCACTTCATGTGGGCTCACGTATGAATGCGACAATAATTTAACAGAGAGGAAGTCTGTCATGCCTCTCAGTCTTGTGACATAATAACGTGATGTTTTTGTGTCAGCCAGTTTTCTTGGGAAGAGGCTATATACTGGAAGGACTGTGCTCTTACTGTAACTGTAGAAATACAAGTTTGCCCGAGTAATTCGTTCTAGAGTAAAGGGATATTTCTCCACATGCCTCTTTTAGCTTCCTCTGATGTGCCACCAATGTTTTCCACCACTTAAGAAACTGGTTATTGGTTTGTAGCTAAAGATTAGAAGCATTAAAATGAAACAAATATTGTGAAATAAAATACCATATTTCAATAATAACACAGTATTCTGTGGCACTTGAGGGATTTTGTGTTGCTGACTGGTTGTTCAGCTTTAAACATGAGGTAAACTGTAAAATGATTTTCAGTGCAGATGATTTGTACCAGTTATACTATGACTGCAGTGTTTACTTGAGCAACATGACTAAGTGTTGATCGTCTTTTTCACAAAATAAGTGCAAACAGGTCAAACTAAAGGCCATATTTATCAGCCACGGTGTTGACACTTGGGATCAGTTGCTTTTCAGTGCACACTGTACAAGATGGCTACAGATTTCTAAGAGGCTTAATAATTCAAGACCAGAGGCAGACTGGAGTGTTTACTCATCACTGTCCTTCACTCTCTTTCTGAGAATGTGAACATAGAAAATCTCTCATACACTCAAAAACCTGACTTAGAGTGACTGTGATTCTGACGAGACGACCAAGTCATTTAACAGCTCTAACTCACTGATTACCCCTCAGGATTTCTTATCCATTGAAAAACATTAATTTGTTGTTGTACTTATTAAAGCAACATGGTGATGTAGGGGGTTTCCACAGTGTAACTGCAGCTCCACCTGTTCACTCACATTTACGGTCCAAGAGGAGGACAACACTGAGGAAAGTGGCCAAACGCACTGGAGAGGAGCCTCGGTCACACTCAGTGGTGACATCTAAAGTTCACGATAACAGGTCTGTCTGGCTTCAATCCTAATAAAATCACTGTCAGTAAATTATTGAGTGGTTATTGATCATCCAGAGAATCACCAAAAACCCAACTGTTTGACAACAACTGAGACGTTTCAACTCAAAGTTTGACATTTACAGATTCTTTCCGCCGCCTCCGTGATCTAAAATATTCAAACTAACCAATCAATATGGGTGATCATGTGTAATGATCAAGGTGTCACTCTGAGTGACAGACCCACAGAGAATTATCACCAGCACCACAGAGCATTTCACTGTCTTTCAGCTCATTGTTTTGGTTTCATAGCTGCAACTTTACGGTTTTGTTCTCGCTCTCATCAGAGTCGTTTTCTACATCAGCAAGCAGCCATCTGGGAAGTGGAAATCAAGACAAAATACTGAGAGAGGAGGAACTAACAGCACAGTTCAATGCAGCACTGAAAGAGAACAGAGTACAAGCAGTATGGATCACAGATGATGCATGACATAAGATCAGGTGGCAGACATCTTAATGCTCCTGGGTATTAAGTAGATGTTGTGGATTCAAGATTGGCCCATAAACTGATCAGCAGGGGAAAAAAACAGTCATACAGCGCCTGGCTAAAATTAGCAGTGATGTCTTCCTGTGTAACAGGAGAGACGTTGGCCTGCTAACATCAGAAAAATCTAAGGCCTGGCACATTCCACTGTATAAATAACTAGGGAGAGTTGGTGGACGAGGGGGGCGGGACAGAGAGACATTTTCAAAGTGGGAGAGAGAGAAAGAGTTCAGGCGGTATCATTGAGTGATGGGACAGCTGTAGACGACACACATGGCAAAGCAGTAGCAGAGCTGAATCAAACTGAAGGTTAAAACGGAGACTCAAAGGAAAACTTCTGCTCTAACGTCTCATTTTCAAACCTTGTTTGAAGATCTGTGTGAAGATGAGTGTTAATAGGATTATGACTAATACGGAGGAGCTAACACTGTTGCTGATATTCACTATCTACAATCCCATTATTCATCTAGTCTGAAATCATTTTGATTAACCACGACACAAAACATCCAGTAGCGCAGGACTAGTATAATCCTCAGATACTGTAAATGTTCCTGTTTAGCTGAAACTGATGGACTGGTCTTACTTGAAACTGAACTGTGTGAACTACGTGACTGTTGTGTCTCTGCTTTCATGAAACCACTTATTTTGTAATGTCAACACTCATCTGCACCAGCACAATAACTGCTATTATACTGTATCTCAAGGATATGGTGAAAGAGAACTTCTCTATTGTACTGTGTTTCCAAATATACTGGCTCCCCGATGGGGTGCAGAAATACATTATTGAACGGTGTTGACATAGTGATAGAACTGTGAAAACTGAAAGCAATGCATTATATATATATATACATATATATTTAAGTATCCAGTCCAGTCTGCAGACATCACCTCTCTTTTAGTGCCCAGTTTTGCACAAAGCATCTTACCATAGCTTAAAATGAGCAGACATTCTTATACAAGCACCAAGTCCTACTATATACAGCGTCAGAGAATGCTATCATGTGCCAAAAGTTTACTTCCGTTAAACTGATTGAACTGTATTCCACAGTGATGAGTCTTGACATCTTCGTGCATGCAAATGCTATGCCTCAGATACCCTCTCAGCAGGAAAAGGCAGCTCTAAATTGAAGAGTGGATTTCCACTACACACTCACGCTGAGCGCTGCAGAACAATGACAAAATGCCTGAGCTGATATATGAAGGGCATATTTGTAGAGCGGGTAATGTCATTTTTCAGAGCAGCTGAGGTTGTCAAAGCAATCAGGTGAGCTGAATTTAGATCAGCACCAGAGTCCACGAGAAGCATAAGAAGAGGTTTTGTGGATCAGAATGCAAGAGGAGCTGCACTGGCCTTCAGAGCATCCTTGGCTAGACGCTGAGAAATCTAACTCTAACACACTGTCAGAGTTTGATCTGGCTCAGTCTGTCTTTTAAAGAATTATTCATCTTCAGTGACTCTGCATGCATGATGGAAATCTAAAACAGCTACAAACAAGTAAAAAACACAATCCCTCATTCCTCCAAAAATAAAAAAATAAACTGTTGGGTTGGAATTTGGATGTCCAAGGGAATAACACTAAAAAAGCAACAAACTTTCCCAGAATGCAGTGCAGGAATGACATCCTGTGTGGCAGATTATAGACAAAAACTATATCTGTGAGTAAATGAATTAGCCTAAAGGGACAGCAACCTCCAAACAGCATCTTTGGCAGATACAGTAGCTCATGTCCTAACAGAGGTATTAGTCAGGATTATCATTTCATACAGCAGCAACAGGAACAGGAAGCTACACAGGCCGACATGATGGGCTCTAGTTCTTGCCTCTAACACGTCGCCATCAGCATGCTGGGTAATTCTCATGGAAATGACATTAAAAACTTAATGATTATGTATTGATTGAGTATAATATTAGATATGTTTTAGTAGTTAACACATTTCTATCAAAATGTGTTAATTGATATTACCTTCACCCAGATCCAAGACAGCGAGGACAGCGCTGCTCCGAGCCTCTCCCAGGTGATTATTGGCAATGCAGGTGTAGAGGCCAGCATCACTGGGTTTGCAATCCCTAATCCAAAGTCCTCCGTACTCCTGGTTCTCCATGTTGAGGAGGTCATCGTTGTGGTACCAGTACAGGGAGGGCTGGGGGTCCCCGGCCACAGTCACCTTCAGGCGGATGTCACAGCCCGTCCCTACGGCGGCAGTTCCTCATTTTACGTATAAAGACAGGCGGAGTTGGGGTGGGAAAACCAGGTCCTCGAGGTTCTGGGACAACTTGCTCTGGGCTTGCTTTGGACCGTTTTGGGGGGATGATGGGGCTTGGGGGCGCCACAGCTTCATCTGCCCCTTTTTTCAGGGTCATTTGCACCTCTGCTTTTCTCATGGTTGAACTGATTCGGTAGATCCTGTAACTGACTAAACTGTATGACTTTAACACTGCCTGGGCCCTCCTGTAGTAATCTTAACCACAATTCAGTCAGGGCATTAGTGTCTGTGAGCTACATATACGTTAGAGTTAGCATAGCTTTCACATTTTTGAATATAAGATCATCTATACTTTCTTTCACTAGGAAAACCAAATGAAAATGTTTAGAAGCATTTCTGCTGTGGATAAATTCCTCTCAAACTGCTGTTCTCTGACCTCAGCTGTTGTCAAAAGAAGAAGAAGAAAATCGTTGATTACCAGGTAATTAAGCAGATAGAGATAGCTGCCACTCTCCTGTCCAGAGGTATTTTTAGGGCAAGACCAACTGGATCATGTTGCATTAACAGCTCCCTTGACTTGTCTCTTGGAAGTGACGGTCCAGCTTTTTCCCCTCCTTTTCCTTATGTTCTCCGACTTTTCAGCCTTTTGTAACCATCTCCCAGTAACGTGTTACTTCTCTGCAGAGCGAGGTGTGAGGGTCTTTGGTGAGTTTCCTTTTATTTCCAGCGGCCCTTCAGGTTTATTCTTGCTTGGCTTCTGATTGAATGCAAGCATCAAGTCCCGTCCAGCAAGTTGCACAGTGCCCCCCCCCTTTCCTCGTCCCATGAGCTAAGCCACCCCACTCATGACCCCCCCCCCTCCCTCCACTACCTCTGCCAGTCAGTCCGAAGGGGGAAATGACAGTCACAGCCCAGCAAGCCTTACAATGACAGCTGCACGGTGATCCGTCTGCCCACTCACTGCTAGGCTCCCGCCCCCTTGTCATTTTTAGCCAACCTGAGGTCAGTAGAACATGTGAGATGGTGCAACACTTGGCACAGAGGAGGGGGTGGTCGGTACAGGACAGATATTTAATTTGTAGGTCAAACACAGAGAACGCAGCTGGCCTCCCAGTTGTGTTGAGGTGGTCAAATATCATGAAAAAGGAAACAATATCACTGCAATAGCACTGTAAAGAAAACAAATTACATATTTCCTACATTTACCAATAAAGTTGAGTTGATTTGATCCACTGAACCTCAGTACTACTAACACAGTAAAACACATAAAAAGAAAGCTAGTTATTAATATTAGAACCATCGGCGATAAAAGCAGCATCAAAAGCAGACTGATTCAAGGAAGAATATTAATCAACAAAAACATAAATAAATGAAAAAAAAGTTGAATAAAGTCAAAGAATTCAGTGATTTCCTAACATTACATACAGCTAGCACATTGCTAGCATATTGCTATATACCCTCAGTCAGCAGTTACACCTAGCTAAAACTAAAGAGTGAGCTCTAAAACCCGGAAATGAGTTAGCATTTTAGCACTTCCGGTTCCAATCGTCTCAAATTGACTTTTTGGTTAAATATCTGAAATAAACTCTGTGGTTTTAACACAAGTTCAAGACATTTTCACATTTTATTCTACAACATAAAATCCGTCAGAAAATACCCCACCTGTGTTTTTGTTTTTTTTAGTTTAGATGTGTCTTTAAAAAGACGGCTGCTAACAAGTGGCTAAACGAGACTACAGAGGTTGAGGACGTTAAAACGCCGCACACGAGAGCAGGTCTACTCACCAGGCCACCTTCACATCCTCGCTGTGTTTATACTCACGCTCTTACAAGCTCTTTATGGGAAGAGAGGCTTTTGTAGAGGAGCTAAGCGGCTAAATCAAATCACAAGTTAGCAGCTGGTGACGTTAATGTCATGCGACCGTGGTGTAGTTGGTTTATAGTCTAACATTAGCTTTTTAGCTCTGGAGATTGGATTTAGGCTTCAAAAAACATCAAAGTGGTGTTCGTTTGTGAAAATATCTGTTGATCACAGCACTCATTTTCTGTAATAATCCAAAAACCAATGGAAAATCCCATTGGCTTTAGCATGCAGGCTAACTTCCTTGTTAGCCTGCAGAAATACGTCATCCCTGCACCACTCTATACAACAGCTCTGCAATAAATCCATGGTCATTCAGGAGGATTCAGTTTATGGTGTTCCTGAACTGTACTGTGTTACTTATTCCACCCTATTTATATCAGTGAGGGCAGGCTAAATAACAGAAACGCCTATAAGTAGTGGTAACAGTAGTAGCTGTAGTAGCTGCAGGATAAAATAGAATAATTATCTTGATGTCAACAGGAAAATGGTTCCTATAAAACCTTGACAGAGTCTGTGCATTACCTAGAACACTTAGCTGTGAAAGTAAACCTTATTCAGCTTGAATCTATGGAGGATGTAATAATGAGCTGAATGCTTTTTCTTCTTGTTGTTTATTAGAAGTGATGCTGCGCTTCTCAGAATTCACTGTGTAATCAAACCACACTTTTCAAAGGGAATTTTCCTGTGTACTGAGGTAGAACATCTAGTCTCTCTAACTTCCAGTTATTGCTGCAGTGTTGCCGCTGTACTCAACACAACTTCTACTATTTCCACACAAGCTAAACCTAAAAAGACCCTGGTTTTTGTCAGCTGTGTTAAATATAAGATATGAATCATAGACAGAGAGCAGTGTACACATTTATATGAAACTTTAATGACAATTTAGAATATACAGAAAATGAAAATCCTTTGGCATGTTAACGACAACCTGCTCAACTCAAACAGACAAATGTTCATCACCCACAATTTTGTCTCAATGTTGTGACACAGTATTACTATGTTGAAATATAGTCACACATCTTTTCCACAGTTTCCTCAGAGTTAGACATGACTGAGGAAAGAGAGAGGATTTAAACAGCTGACCACAAAAACAACTGTAAGCAACATTTTTCTGATGTACACACACCGGATTAAAAGCAAAACCAAGTTAAATAACACAGAAAAAACAGATCAAAGTATGAAAAAATATAAGACAAAGTCCATCAGATATGAGCTGACACAACACTGATGTATCTGAATAGTTTAAAGTGTCCCTCTGGTGCGCTCACATGAATGTGGATGTGATTTCTGATGACAGTGAGGACCTGCTGGTTCTCGTCACTGATGCCCTCTCCAGGATTCCTATCTTCCTCATGATCTGCTGCAGCCTCCTCCTGAACTTCTCTCCCACGAAGGCGTACAGCACCGGGTTGACGCAGCTGTGGAGCAGGCCCAGGCTCTGGGTGGCGAACATGGCCCGATCCACCGCCATCCTTGCCGGACACTTGTAGGGCACGATCTTCGCCCTGAAAAAGGAGTCTGTCATCACTGCGATGTGGTAGGGCGTCCAACAGAGCAGAAAGGCAGCCACCACGACCACAATCACTCTCATGGCTCGCTGCCGCTGAAACCCCCCACGGATGTGAAGGAGGCGCTGGATGGTTACTCCATAACAGGGCAGCATGACGGCCAAGGGGATAACAAAACCCAAAGCGTGGCGAAGGACTCTGGTGGCCAGCCGCCACTCATCAGCACTGCTGGGATCGTACCGCTCAGTACACACTGTGTGACTGGAGTTTCCAGAGGAGAAAGAGGAATTGAAGAGCCCTGGCAGAGACAAAAACACCCCAACAGCCCAGACAGCAGCACAAACCCCCCAGCTGACCAGCTGCCTGTTGGCCCTGCGGGCATCCATAGCTCGCACAATCACCATGTAACGGTCCACACTGATGCAAGTCAGGAAGAGGATGCTGGAGTAGAAGCTCAGCTCTTGGAGGATGGTGATTATTTTGCACATGGTGTCTCCAAACACCCAGCCCTGCGTGACAGAGACGGCCCAGAACGGGAGGGTGACGGCCAGCAGGAGGTCGGCCACCGCCAGGTGGAGCAGGTAGAGGTCAGAGGGAGGCAGCGACTGCTTGTTAAGGCCGAGCACCAGACCCACGATCAGATTCCCGGGAATAGCCAACAAAAAGATGATGACGTAAAACGTACAGACTAAAACTGTCACTGCGTCTGGGAGGGAGAAGGCGTCGCAGGGCTGCGTTTCAGGGTTAACGATGAACTCTGTGTAGTTATAGGTGAAGTTGAGCTCATCATAAATAGAGCTAAAGTCATCGATAAAGGAGGATGTGTTTGGATCTGAGGACAAAAACCAAAGAATAAATGTTAGACTCACAGAAACACATGAAATGATTAGAAACCTGTTACAATTACAATCCTAACTTTTCAACAAACAAATATCTTGTGTCTTTTACTATTTTCAAAGAACAATAAATTAAAAGGAGCTTTCATACTTCAATAATAAATAACCCTCTGCCTGGTCGTCCATTACATACTCCAGTGTGACATTAATTCAATTAATCAAAGTTACCACTCTAGGGATGAAAACACTCACCAGTCATTGTTGCGTCTCCTGAGGCTCAGACTCTGTCTAAGGAGACGAGGAACAGACAGTGAATTTCTCTCCACCCCTCCCACCACCCCGACCACATGCTCACTTTCCTGTTTGCCTCAGAAACAGATTTTGATTTGTTGAAACATTCTTTTTAAATAATTTACTTTAACTGCATTTGTCATACTGTAAACTCAACATGTGCACCGGGCTACAGCTAAATCACACAGATTACAATTACAGAAAGGTGCCTGTTTATTATTTATTTATTAGTTATTATTCATTTCCAATCCTATTTTGATTTATTTAGTGAATACCACCATGAACTTCCTTTTAAATGTTTTTATTTCTACCTTTATCTTATTCATATCTAATCTTAATTTCTTTATTATGTTGCAGGTTTGTTTATATATTTTCAGTCATCACTGTTTTGGTCATTCCTGAACCATAACACTTCCACCATAAATAAACCCAAATCTCATAATATGAATCACCGGGGTCATGAGATGTGCGGTCACACTGCAGGCAAAATCGAAAGAGAAACCACTCGTTCATGTGAAGAATTCAAAATAAACACTAGAGGAATGATCCACAGGTATTCTAGAGTTTCAGGTCATATATCAGAAATGTTAAAGGGACGTTGTTACTTCAGTTTTGCCGGACACAAACTTTGGAAATGTTAATTATTAAAGAACCGACAACAGCTGATGAGAGCAGCAGGCTGAGACCTGTATCTGTGCCTCTATCTTCACACGGTGAAATTTAAAATACCTTACACCACATGACTTGACAACATTTTTCTCACTGACCACTGCTGCTGAGGAAGTTCCCAGCTCATGACATGCATCTGTGTTGACACATGGGCGACTAGCATCACATTTCCTGCCGCACTTCTCCTGTGTTTCAATTTCCAGTGTCACAAGTCCTGCAATTTTTATCATGAGGGGCAGAGAAGGTTCACAAACATGTTCTGAACATACGGTTCACAGGCCTGAGGGACTGTGAGGATAATAAATGACTGGGACAGCGTTTTACAGAGATTTAGATAAAAATATATCAGTCATTCATTTCATGTAGCAGATAAAACAGTATAATAGATTTAAAGATGTTTGTTCCTTTTGATGCCCACAGAACAAAGGACACACTAAACATGAAGAAAGTGCAAAGTGCGTCAAAAGTGAAATGGGGCAACATAAACATGCAGGCTGTAATGTTTAGGTGCTTGGTGCAACAGAGGATGTGAAGAAACCCAGGTTTTTGTTGTATGCAATGCTTTGCTTCAAAATGGAATACATAATGTGGACTTTCGCTTTATAAAAGTATTCATCCCACTGTGACAAAGGAAGTTCAGTGAAACAAAACAACACTGGTTCCTCCACCTCATAATCTGCAGCAGGTTCCAAACAGATGCAGTTTATTCATTTAGCCACTAGATGGTGCTGTAGAATTAAACCATCACTTGAAATGAGATAGGAGGCTAACTTTAAATTTCTATCAGGATCAGTTTAAACCATGACAGGTCTTTATGGGAGACTGGGAGGACTTGTTGTTAAACCCCTGCATCATTGTTTTCATGTCGGACTCTGACTATAGTACTGTTGATATAACTGTGCATCAGTGGAAATGTTTTTAAAAAATGCACTCACACACAAAATCTTCATTCAAGGTGCTTGCATCTTAAAGATTAAAAACTGTTCTAGCCAAGTTACTATAAAAAGGCAGGTTGACATTAGAAATAAACTGTGTTTAACTCTCAGAACAGACTACAGAGAACCAAACGTGGCAGTATTACTGTAAAATTTATTTGGTGAACCATTTTGCCAGTATTTACGTGGTCCCACCTTGATGAAGGTACAATTGATGGCAAACAAGAAAAACATGTCTTAAGGAAAAACAGTTTAAAAATTCAAAACTAACACCTTTCCTTTCACAGAGTCACTTCGGATACAGTTTGGTTAAGAGAGGGAAGACCCTTTTAAGAATTTTGCATGTGCATTCAGTCCACAAACTCCGTTTTCACTAACTTAAGGCCTATTTTCCACTAAAAAGCAGAAACTGATCTCCTGATTTAAATGACAGCCATGTTTGCCCCCGACATAAATTAAGAGAAGAAAGTGCATCAAGTGTTCAAGTAGGGTGTGTAGTTCGAACAGGGAAGCAGGTAGGACAGTGTGTGGGGTAACACTGGCACAGAACTGGCAATTTGCAGTGAGATTTAGAGGACATGGGTGTAGACTGAGAAGGCTGACCACAACTCAACCATCAAGGCTCGACTATACAAGAAGTCCTGCTAGTGCATCAAGTGGTAGATCACAATCACACTGTGCTGCTTGCTGAGCGCACTACTCGCACTACGCACGACAGACGACACATGACTTTGTAAGCCTGTATAAAAATTACACAAATAGTCTCTAATTGAAATCATTATTCTGAAAGCCAATCTAGGCTGTGATCGGGAGGGCTCAGAAAGGCTAAAAAAAAGGGGGCAGGGGGAAATGAGGATGTCCATAATTTTCCCCACATGATCCTTCCCCCGAACCCCAATTTCATCTCTTGGCACGGCGTGGGTCCCTGCCGTTGCTAATGGTAACTGAGGACTTTGCAGCTGCTGGGGGTCCAGAAACAGAAACAGGAGGCGCTCCGTTGCCGGGCGACCGACCGTTGGGTCGCCCGACATTGCCAAACGCAGGGTCACGGGGTGCCCCAGAGGGTGGGTTGTTGTTGTTGGCAAATGGCGGCATGGCACCATTACCTGCAGGTTGAGAAATACACATAAAACAAGAAACTTTAAGACATTTCATCCTTCAATCACAGGTATCAATAATAAAATGAATGATGGCTGAATTCCATTTAGCTGCTTCAGTCTCAGGTCCTTGGTACTATGTACAGTTTTTTATTGTCACATTCACTTTATTTAAATTTACTGACAAGATTGTATCTTTATCTCTACTGAAAACTATGCCAACGTGTTCATTTTGCATCGACGACGTCAAGTGTGTTCAACTCTGGAAAACATGCAAAACTCTGCTGTTTCCTGTGAGTGAATGAACTTACAGTGCAGTGGCTATTTGCATAAAGGGAAATACACTGACCTGGTGGGGCAGATGTACCTGAATTCTGATTGGGTGGAGAGTTCCCCCTCTGATTCTGGTCTGGTTTCCCCTGTTAAAATGGTGGAAGACAATGTTAAGTTTAGAACCGTACCAGTATTTGTGTCAGGCACCATGGGTCCACCATTAAACAGGCCAATACAGTCAGACCATCAGAGAGGCTGAGGACAGATACTACTTGGACTGATTTCTTGTTGAGAATTTGTGAGTGGGTGCAGCTACTCACAGACTTGTTCTGCTGGTTAGCTTGGGCTAGCAGCTCTGGGTTTGGTTCACTGAAGTTGGGCACTTCTGAATACACCATGCAGAACCTGAGGAGACAAAACCCACGTTTTAACCTAGAGTTGAATAGATCAGGAATGATGTGTTTGACTGGAATGACAGTTTGAAACAGTCATCGACTACCAGGCTTAAATATGTTTTTAAAGATTTAGATTTGAAATCTTAAAATAAAGTACGAGAGTTTCTGTTTGCGTTCATGTCCATTAGATGAAAATGTGAAAAACGTGCCAAATAAATGTTCTATATATTGTTTGACCTATAAAATATGTTGCCACGACAACTTAAATATAAACTTACTTACGCAAGAGTTTGACTCATTGTTTGGTCATGTGATTTGACTTGACTCAGTGTTTTAGCATTTCGCATGACTCCTACATGTCAAGGCAGAGCTCAGTCGTGCTGACTACTTTTATTAAAATGCATTTATTTAATCATAACGTTGTTTAAATGTAGACTATTATATGGCTATTTAAAACATGTCCAGGTAGTTGTCATATATGGCCAACATTCTGGGATACTAATATTACACAACTGGCTGTCAAGACTCATGTAAATGTGATTTCTTGTGATTAATGCTTGTTAGTGTTTAGAAAATCTCCGTATATTTGATCGCTCTTGAATTAAACTCTTCATCAAAATGTTTTCCTGATGGAATCAGGTTATTTAAACCTGTATGTTACTGGAAACCATCATAAAATGCATCAGCCTTGTATGATGCTTGAGCAGTGGAGAATTCCTGCAGGGACAAGAACTTCACTGTGGTATAAATAGACTTGGGGCCAGCTACTCACTCTCCAATCTTCTGTAGATCCCCTCCTCTTCCAGTGTATAGGGTTAGGCACCCTTTCCATATGGATGCATAGCTAACACAGAAACCACATGTTAAAATCATGCAAACAAAAAACAACTTCTCCTAACATTTAAAGGAAAGTTGCACAGGCACAGAAACACTTGTCACCTGTGAGCATGTATGTACTACACAAATGGCCGTGTCATGTGTTTAAGCATGGGAACATTACTACCCTCTGGTCAGCTTGATGATGTCCCCTGGCTGGATAAGGCTGCCGAGTTCATCCCAAACAGAGATGGCAATACTCCCGCTCTTGTCGGCCACCTTGCACGAGCGCACCTCATGACCATCTTTCGTTTTGGTTACTCGTCCTGACGGAACAAAACAAAATAAGTTAAATAAAACCTGCTCAAACATCTCTAGCAAAGATTAAATTACCAATATGTCAATGGAAAAGTCACGAGTTCATCAAAAATCAAAGTCCCCGTTGACGGTAATTTTTTTATCGCTGGTCCCTTTAAGAAAAAAGACACGAGTTGATGGTACAGGGGGAGACGCTCGTGCACGCCTATGCAATCACTTACCTATTTCCAAAACGATGAATACGATATTCAAATTTTTCGACCCGGGCTTAACATCCTTGATCAGAAACAAGGTCTCGTTTGAGGGGGTTGCCATTGTTATTCTCGAAGAAAAATAACCCCTGTTCGTTCCCTTCCTGTCACTTAAACTCGGCAGCAATAAGAGCTAACTGTCGTCACTTTGTGATGGGTAGCTACAACGTTAGCTTGAACTCGGCTAACTAGTTAGCCTGTTAGTCACAAGCTAAATGCTACACCCTATTCTAAACTCTGTATCGTTATCCTAATTTTCTATATACACACGAACCCGCTTCTTAGATAGTCGGGTACAGTCACGTTAAACCCCAGAAGAAAGAGATGAACGACCAGCTAACAACTAGCCGGGCGGCTACTTCGCTAAGCGTTAGCTAGCTCGCAGTTAGCTACCTTCTTTTTCTTTCAGGATATGGGTCTCTTAGCATCTTTCTTTTCACGATTATCGCCATAATGGCAGCTTCATTCTTCACATAACACTGGTTAGCATGAAAAGCCGTACTAGTGTAACTGGTTAGCACTCAACGAGCTAGCAATGCAGTTGATCAAAATGTCGAAGTCAGATAAAATATTATTAATAGGCTGACAAATCCACAATCGCGAGTCACATCTGAGGTGTTCCTGTTTTTGACAAAAACCGTCCCACAGACTGCAAGTTACACCAGAGACTGAGATATTGTCTGTGTTGCGAAGTATTTGGAGATCAGTTATTATCCCCTTCGACCATTTAGATAAGTCCTGTTAACGTTAATATTTTCAAACCAATCGACCGCATTTCCTTTGTGTGTCTCTTGTGAGTATAAGGAACTGTTAGCTTTGCTAACGCGCAGTCTGGCCAAATGCTTTGTTTTACGACTAGTGTGTCTCTATCTAACTGTGGCCCCTATAGCGTTGTAGCTGTTCGAAATGCCTTATATTAAATGCCCTGCTTATTCATGCCTAAACAATACTACACCTCAAAAACGCTATTTAAAATCTGCACAAGCTGTTCAGCACACGCTCTCCCCTGCTTCAACAATGCCCCCTAAAACTACGTCAGCGAGTGCTGCCGGTCATTTTTGTATGACTCGGCCAGTTCCATTATCTCTCGTAGGGAAGGGGGTTGCACATAGAAATTTCTTTTTGCTTGCTCTTATACAGTCGAGTCGACAGATACTGGCAATTACTGGGCGTCTATTTCTCTAAATACAATGCAGTTACAAGTATAAGCAGACACCGCGCTTATCTGTTTATGGAAAAGAAAATGTTTGGTTTCTACCAAATGGATCCCATTCACTAACAACGCGAGAATAAGTGAACACATTTGAGATTTAAGTATCAGCGACAAAAAAACGGTTATTTATATATATATGTAGTCATATCATCAATCATTAATTTTATGTCATCGAGCCTAACTGCTACTTTGATTATTAAATATCCAGTTTACTGCCTCGGACACATTCGCTGTGATGTGAAACTAAAATGCGCCCATATAGTAGGTAGTTACTCACGTGCAAAATACTTACATTGCTTTTAAATCCATTGATTTTGGTCTGCCGTGTTTTTGTGGCGCGTGTGGAAACTTATCAAGTAAAAGGAATGCCGTCACGAACAGGATTCGAACCTGTGCGGGGAAACCCCATTGGATTTCGAGTCCAACGCCTTAACCTCTCGGCCACCGTGACGATACACTGTATCGAAACACTCTAAATTCTATATAATACTAGATGTAACATTGTCAGTTCATGTGCGTACAATTCGGATTTGTGTTTGTTAGCTTGCTAATTATAGCAGCGCCCTTAATAATAACAATAAAAAGTGTAATGGAAGAAGCTCTGGCTTGTTAGCGTGAGTTCGGACATGAGAGGGAGACAAACACCAACAAAACACTAAGGTTCACCCATGGAAGTTGAGGGGGAAAAAATCCTCTTTGAAGGCACTATGAGATATTTCAGTGCCAAAGGTGAACTTCATTTTACCATCATAGTAATGTGGTGGAGGCGGAAATATGTGATGGACGGTGCTGACTGACTGTTATACCTGTCTTAATCTTAAAAGAAGCCTTCTGAATCCATAGACAGTGCTATGTAGACAAGAGTTGAGCAACTGAACCACTCCCTCCACTGAGATTAATCCTCCTCCAAACTGTTGCCTTACATTTTACTGTAAGTCAGCCCGATCACATGAATGACTCACAGGACACTATTATGAAAATTTAAAATTATGTGAAATGTGTGACATTTACTTATCTCCTTATACTTGCACATAAAGACCACAAACAAAATTTAAATGTTATAAAATCTTTATTGATGTATACATTTAAACACTCAAGTGGCAAGGCATCTTCTGCTGTGAAGGAAACTTCTTTGGTTTAAATGGTTAACTAAATTAACAGGCTACAAAATTAAAAACAAAGATATTAAACATGACATTACTACCTGTGCTGTAGGTATCTGGTGTTTGAGCTTCCTAGCAAACATGGTCCTCACTTGTGATCCAAGTTTAATAGAGTGATTTTAAAACAAATAAAAACACTTTAACACACATACACATGTCTAGATATTTATTTTTTAAAATTAACAGACAGAGATATCACCAAAGTAACACATTTGCATGAATAAGCAGAAATACATGAAAGCCACTCATATTTAACCTCTACATTGTAAAGACACATAAGCCTAGTGTTTGATCCTTTCTCAGTAATGTGATTTATACAAAGCAGAATTAAAAAGAAAACTAAGATTAAGAACACTTAATATAAATGGTTAAGAAGTTGTTTAAATGATATACGTATATTCATTTTCTCCTTACAGCTCCAATTGAGCAAACTGGCACGTTATTTTTATAACACGAGGCACTTGAAAGGCTTTGAGTCCATTGTTTTGCAAAGTACTGTGGAAAATATTTGTGATATAAAGTGATTTTCTTGCATAATTTAGATATAGTAAAATATTTTGGGCAGTTTGACTTAAAGAAGCCAAGAATCTATTGCTCTATCTCAACTCAAGGTCTACCAAGCTGCATATATGCATAACGCAAACACAACTTTATCATCCTTTCCAACAACTCAAACTCCCCAACACCCACACCCTCCACTACAAGTTCATGCCCGGGAGTCTCTACGGGGGCAGAACACCTGTGGCTCCAGAGAGCATCTTCCTCTCTTTGCGCTGCCTCAACAAGGAGGCCAAGAGCATGAAAAATGGGCTGAGCAGTAGTCATCCGTCAAACCTAGGAATGCTGTCCTCTGCCTTTATCCACTTCTGTGACCTCTCTAGTATCTGGATCCTTGGCACCTGGTATCACTTGCTAAATTATTTTTAGGGAGTCATGGCATCAGACATCTGTAGCGAAGGTTGGTAAAGCACTAACGGTGTGCAACGAGAGGAAGGTCACTTTATAGAAACTTTTTGGGTATGACTTTCAAACATGAAGTTGACTGTGACAGATGTATTTGCACCTCCTTTAAACTTAAACGTTCTCAGTCTTTTTATAGTTAGTATCAAACCTTGAGTACGCTCCATAAGGTGATAGCTTCAAGGAATTTCTCAGTAGAGAAAAAAACTTCAGGGATGCTTTACTATCGCTCTTATCTACAAAAATGTAAGGAATCCATGCCATAAGGAGTACAATTACTCATACTAGCCTGTGCAAGGTAGAGGCACTGTAGGAGTATGTGTCTGCATGTATCTAGGTGGAGGGGTTTTAGTGATGGTGTTTATCTTAAACATATGAAACTGAGTAAACATCTCCCCATGCAAGTTATGGATGCCTAAGAGTAAAAGATGACTTATAAACACCCTAGTATATGTAGTAACTCAAAACATTTTTTACAGATAAAACATTCCCTGTTTAAATACACACACTCAAGGCAGTTATCATTAAGTTAATCTTGTATAAGATGTAAATACCAAGAGAACAGTGTGCCTCAAATTAAAATGACAAAATAATTCCTGTACATTAACATACAAAGTTGCCCTGCAGAAAAGACAAAGGGCTGTAAAATGGACATTTAGCATGTCAGTATTAAAACATTATTTGTGTCAATAATACATGTTTCTCTCGATCTAGAGTAGCTTCTCAGATGCAGTGATGTCCTTCATTTGCATCAGTGTGACTAGACTCAAACCTTTTTCTTTTATCTTTATAGGTATTTCAAATAAATGTCATTTACAAGAACATTTTGACTATGCTATTCTATTTTTCAGGAATTCAAAGGTTAATTGTTGGTTGTTGGTGGTAAACTGGAAATCAGGAATTACACAACTCACAGGGCGCTCTAGGTCGTTCATCAGTGACAAAGGTTCGGAAATTATGAACTGGATCTCACTGGGGAAGAAACATACAATTTGACAACTGCAGGTGAAGGACAAGAGACAAGACATAGCCATTCAGACTAATGAAGTATAGTCATTTGTTAAAGATCAGGAAAGGTCCAAAGAATTCTGTAAACAACCTCTAGTTCACTACAAAACACCCCAGGACATTTTCACCCAAAACCCAGAAACTGCCCATTCCATCTCTTGCACAACCTGGCAACACACCGCCTCAATAGGCTGTGGGCAGAACCGCTGTTGCCAAAGATTTACAATTTTTCACAAAACCTGCAAAGAACAAAGAGACTATTTGTCAGTGAGGAAGGGAGGTCCAGAGGCAGACAAACACAGCAGGAGGGAGATAGCTGGCCCACTGCCCTGGAGATGTGCTGCTGTTGAAGTGGTGGGCACCAGTTGATGGGGGTGAGTTATGGTGCACTGATGCAATGTTGTTTTCTTTGGACGACCCAACTGGAGAGTTTAGGAAGCACTCTTAGTGAGGTGCACTGTGGGGTGTAGCTGTTCAAAGAGATGCTTATGCAGATGGTGTCAAGGTTTTTGGCTGGTGATTATCAAAGTTAGTGTTACAAGAAAGTTTGTTTACAATGGAGGGATAATTTGTGCCTGCTGGATGTTAATGTAGAAACATGAGGAAGAAAAAGAACGAAATTAGAGCTGAAGCTCAACAACATCAAATCATATTAAGACACTTGCTCCACAGCAGCTGTTGCCGTGGGGATCTGGGCATCTGCTGCTGTCTCAACAGGGCTCATGTGTTTCTCTTCTTCTTCTTCTTCGTCATCGTCTTCTTCCTCACCAACATCTTCAACATGCTCTGGCACTGCCAGGCCAGCAGAACGATCACCATTGATCTCACACTCAATGCTTGGTGCCTCTCCATTGATTGCTAGCTCTGCCTTAATGCTGTCTGGGGTGGAGGGACTCAGCATCTCTTGAATCTCCTCCACAACACCTTCGTGGGTATGCACCTCTGCCAAGGGAATCTCACCATCCAAGCTTCCCAGAGGAGGAATCTCCACATGAGCTTCTGCCCCAGGCGAGGTCATGTCGTGTGTGGAACCCTCCCCATCTCTGACCTTCTTTACGTTGAAGGTCATGGGAGATACCTTGAACGAGGAGGACTTGGCCGTTGGGCTCTTGGGGTGGTTAGGGGTGAGGCTCTTCTTAAGTTTCTCACGCTTCTCTGGCGGCACAATCTTGGTGGTGATCTGGGTCATCTTCTTCTCAATGCTCTGGCGCGAGAAGGCCTTCTTGAGACTATCGACCTTCTTCAGGCTTGAGCGTTTGAATCTGTCGGCCCTCCTCTCAAATGTGCGGGTTGTGCCAATTCCAGCCTCACCCTCCAGCATCTCGTCTTCCTCCCGGGGTGCTCCAAGGTCATCATCGTCATCTGAGGACAGGCTAATGGTCTGAAGACCTTCATCTTGGCCACGGCCATCAACGGAGCCTGCAATAGATGGAGTAGGCTGGGTGGATTCTGCATCATACTGGCTTGGTTGTGGGGTCTTGAGGGAGTCCTTGACTAAAACGCTGGAGGGGATCTCATTGTCTTCCTAAAAAAAAAAAAGAACAGAACAAGATGGTTAAAAGGATGGTCATTTGCATCAGTTATAAAAAAGCATGACTGCTTAAACCAGGCTTTAGTTTAAAGAGGTGTCTAGGTGTCTGATTTGCTGGAGACTGTAGTAATATTTGGGAACCCAGATTTCAGCACATGATCTTCAACATCTTTGTTTCAATTAGTTATGGTTGGTGTTAGACTTCAGACAACTTAACAAGTTCCAGTGCGCTTAACGATGATTGACATGCACATCCAAACACATTCCCCATAAACACATTAATGTATAGTTGTGGTCGTGGTTCAGTCCCTGTAAAGAAGTGTCTGTCTTTAATACACTCTGACATTTTGGGCTGGTCTGCCTGTGGAGGACTGAGGAAACCAGTTCCTGCATGCCTCCCTGGTTTTCTCCTCAAGACATGTGAGGAATTCCACCTGTTTCTCTGCAGGAGTAATACTGCCCCCCCATTTCTCTGTTTTATATCTCTCTCTGCCTCACCCCCAGGTACAGGACATGCCTTTGAAGGGGTTAATTACCATGTATACTTTCATTAGCCCGTAACAGATCAAATTCAGGAATGACTTGACTGAAATGACTACAGGCCTCCATTCAACCCACTGTGCTTAATATTTTTAATACCAAACCCTATGATGGGGAGCTATGTGAGTGGTTTTAGTTGTTGCAGTCAGGTCTATAGAGGAGAGACTCAAGATTTGAGATGTTTTACCTCATGTCAATATCAAGCACAAGTGTATGAATTATATTTTTACTGCTAGACGTCTTTGTGCACCATGCATGTTAGAATGAATCTTCAATAAAGAATGACTGCACTTCAGAGCATGCATGGCAGCTCATTGCAGCAAAGCTTAAAGTGACAGGATGCTGGAAGTTGTTGAGGGACTGTGCAATGCTTCTTTCTTGGGGTGTCATTAACACATACTTCAGGACTGGGCCAACCAGATGGTCTAGAAGAGTCCTGCCTCCTGTCTATGCATCAGTCATCACCAGTGGTTATACAGTTACATATATTATGTGGTAAATAAAGCTAGGAGACTGTGACTATGATATATGAACTGCACAAAACCATGATGTAAAGAGAGAAGCTCCCTCAGTGATGAAAAATTCAATCAATATTGTTGTTATAGTGTCAAACTACAGATGATTTAACCCCAATTTGAGAAAGTTATCAAAGTGTTCTGGGATTTTCCTGTCACTGCAACCTGATCCACAGGAGTTCACAGCACCCCATTTCGACTAAACAATTTCATAGTACACGGACAACTCTTTAGAAGTGGAAAGCCATACAAAAACCATCCTGTTTTTACCACCTTGCAGACACACGATACCTCTTGCCTTGATCTCAAACATGCAGGCATGATTCACAGTTCAGGTGTGTGCCAAGCATGTGTGGTATCTCCCAGTTAATGGTAATAAATCTGTCAGCATGTTCTTAAAGGTGCAACATCAGCCTTAAGAACACGGCCACGTTTTCTGGGGTAAAGGGGAAGAAAAAAACAAAACAAATAAATGTTTTAGAACTTTAGAATATACGGCATCATGTACAGTAAAGTAGGGTTGATTATTTAAGGTTGACAAATTACAAACACTGGTCTTCTTCTGGTGTCAATTCAGAATAATTCTTCAGTATCTTTCTGATGCTCCTCATTAGAGGTAGCACTTGTAAGAGATCAAAGACCTGCTTTTCCATGTATGTGGACAGTTTTTATTTACCACCAACAACCACTAGAGGAGGTTTGTCATTCATCCTAAAAAAGCTGGGAGTCATGATGCACTGTGGGTTTGTAACTCAAAATCCAAAAAAGACAAAGGTAGCACCCTCGGGAACAGCTCTGGTTACCACTGCCTCTCATTTGGTTTAACTGTAATCCAACCCTTTCAGTTTTGTTCTCTGTAGCTCCCTCCTGTCATGTCTGACTGAGCAGTGTCTGCATGCCCTATTTTGCTGTTGGTCTTGCTCTGCACCACACCCACAGTGACTGTGTGGATCCAAACGTGTCCGTGCAAACTCAAATCAGAGAGTCGGGAACTACTGTGTGTGGGTGATAGCTCTTGTATTAAACATATTAGAGGTTATGGAGAAATACCAGAAAGCTTGCCTCTAATAAGATGATATCTTACTTCAGACAAAGCCTTTATCTCCCTTTTTGTGTTTACATTTCAGAGTAAAACAGTTTTTAATCAGCGTGAGGTGTGAGATAGATTAAAGTTTAAACACCCACCTAAATCTGACCAGTCATGATTAGAAATCACAGCCAATACGACCTCTCCTGACCCTCAGTGGAGCATTCCATTGATAATAAAGACTAATCTTGCCTGATTGTTTGGTGATGTTAAGGTTTCTAAAGATTCAGTCTTCACACCTATGCTCCAGTCTGGGCATGTCACAGACTTTCTGATTTGGCTCAGACATGTTTGATATAATCAGTGCAGGTAGAGAGTGTGTGGGAGGCAGCATCTGAAAAACCCAAGACACCTCAGAATGAGAGCTGAGCTCTCCCTGCTACATACTGTACTCAACCTGCTGTAGTATCACTGAACTGTGATAGTGCAGCAGGTTGAGTACAGCTTGGTTGCTCAAAAGTGAGTGTCCCTGCTTTAACTCGCCCAAATCCCGGTAAGAAAGCTACAACAAATTTTCCTAAATACCATTTGACCTAGGTTTGTCCTGTATGTGTGTGTATATGTGTGTGTTAACCTCAAATTCTGGCACATCTCTCTTGGGAACCCCCGTTAATTAATGCGCCCTTTAAGCAAGCACTCATTAGCCACTGAGAATGTGATACAGTATCTGTAAGTACGTGTGCGTTTGTGCAGGACACTGGCTCTTGTTCATCGCTGCAAGATGAAAGAAAATTAAAATAAATCTGGAGCGAACCAAATAACAAAGCTAATTTATTGTGACAGCAAGTTTACTGTACTTAACGCAGGGCACACACTTCAAAGATGCTTTGTTTGAACACTCATATAATGGAAGTTCAAGATCTCATTTAACACTCGCATGGTAGAACTGCCATCTAATTGCAAGTCCTGCAGGGTGTCACTGAGCCCGAGCTTATTTAAGTCAGAACCCTTGAATCTCCTGCTCTATTCAAACAGAGAGCGGTCAGGGCGGGGCAGGACAGGGCTGCAGCTGATTCAGAGAGCTCAGGTGGGCTCAAGTTACTTTGTGAGTGTTTCTCTCTGTTTATATATGTGTGTAATGCTGCCCTATACTGACGTCTGCACACCTTTGCAATGTTTGGTTAATCAGTCCAACACTGAGAGGAAATATGCTGACAACTACAGGACTGATTTTCTACACTCGTGGTCCCAGAGGACGATGATGATGATCACCTGACCTCTGAGGTTAACATCACTATTAAACAGACTGCCACGAACTTCAGCACCTTTAGAAAGGTTTTATCAAGCAGTATCAGTATGATCAAATACCTTAATGAACCAATATCAGCATGCTAACAGGCTAAACTAAGAACATGGTAAACAGTATACCTCTGAATCAACTTCTTAAGATTTTCATTGTGAGCGTGTTAGCATGCTAATGTTAGCATTTAGCTGTGCTTAAGTTTAGCCTCACAGAGCTGCTAGCATGGCTGTAGACTCTTCTATCTCTATGCTGTGTGTTGCCTGTAGTCAGATATAAGCAGTTTGAACAGGTGTGTTTTCCTGGCCCTTCAGACGATGAATGGAGGTTTTCTTGATCCTTGGAGGCGAGGTTGGTACAGGTGTGTTGGCACAGTGAGTCAGGTGCCTCCGGGGGCCTGCACCAATGAGCAGGTACACCCCCACCATCACCACCACCACCACACACAGACTAATGCATGTGTGCACATCCTCGCTTTAGTGAAGCCCCTGCAATTATTCTGGTGCAGAATGAAGAGGAGATCGCAGACGAACTGAACGCTGCTTCAACAAAGTGCAACCTTAGAGGATTTTTATCAGACATTTTTTTGTAACGCACCTTTCAAACAAAGACGAAGCTCTGGCTCTAAACATTTTCCCCTTTTCCTCTCTTAATTTCTTCCAACTCTACCTTTATTCTTTTGATCTGCCCAACCCAATCAATGACCAATCGCACTACAGCGTCCACCTGAGACACGTGACCTTTATCTGCTGATTACAGTACATCCCTCCCATTACAGCTGCAGTTGTTTTACAGTTCACCCAGCTTGTTACGTAACCTCATGTCCCCCTCCACCTCCATCCCAATGAGCGTGAAGAGCCATCTGTGGACAGAGGAAGGAAAGAGGAAAGGAAGGAAGGGAAATGGAATTCTGTTATTTGACATGTGAAAACACAAAACACGATAAACTCTCTGTGCACTCACTGTACTGGGGTCTGTCCACTGGCCTGCACTAATTAATATATAAATAAAACAGCAGCACACTCAAACTGAGAAACAGCACCACTCCTAGTGTCGTTAATATCTCGTCAGCGACTTCATGTCAGTTCTTGGCCTAATACCCATAAAGCTTTGCATAACAAGTTTGGGCATTCTTTCCCATCCGCGCCCCTCCCATATCTGCCTCACCAAAAGAAAACACAGCATGTTTTCTAGCTTTGTGAGCTTGTGTAATCACACAACACAATAACCAATTCACACACAGCGTCATGCTGACATGCTGGTGGCAGATCACGGCAGTTTACAGAGGTGGCCATTATTCCTGATGACACAAATGATGACGCTGGACGTCTGAAAAAAAACATAAATGTTCACTCAACCAGTAATTTACAGAAGAGCAGTCTGTGCTCTCTGCATGATGACAGGTTTCATATTCTGTAACATGAGCTCTCTGGTTCTTGATATTGATTATTAAAGACTGGACCATTGAGATCTTTGTCGCTGCACTTCCTCCACATCAATCAGATCGCATCACTACACCTGCACTTTCCCTCTTTCTGTCTACATGTATGATGAATGATGTGAAGCAGCGTCACTCCAACATTCCTGCACATTTACAGCTGCAGTTTCTCCGCTCACTCCGTGCCTATGTTAATCTCCTTCAGCTCTTTTGTGTAAATCTCATATCAGGACTATTGTTTGATAAGGCTGCCATCAATTGTCACAGTGTTTACTCCGTGTGGCGTGAGTGTCTGCAGAGGAGCCAGGAAGTCATCGCGTTATCTCAAGACATGTTGTATTTTCATGTTCTATTTAAGAGCAGAGAAATACGAGCAGTGAGAACCAAAATGCCCATTGTTTTCTTCTTTCCTGCTGTGGATGCAGTGGCCCTGGGTGAAGAGACTGGAGGTTTGAAAAGTCAAGGAGGGAGAGATCAGTGAGAGCAAGAGTGCAGAAGAGGATAATGTTATTACCTTATTTACACCTGCAGCATAATGAAAAACATGCTGAATATGTGCTCTTGGCAAACTGTGAACACAAAGAGGTGCACGGCATCATGGGATTTGTTCAGAGAGCTACCGCCTACATTTGTCTCTGTTCTTATAGTGTCCATATTTCTTTATAAAAACTTGAATATAATCATTTCAATTCTTGTGTATTTTCTTTTAAACCGCCGACAGAAGAATACATAAAATAACATGATTAAAAAACAACCTGACTATCTTAGAGAACACGTCCAATCAGACACTGAACGACCGTCATCTCAGACTGAATACTATCATCACCTGTCTGTTATTAAAGCAGTTTAAACCAGTATTTTACACCTGGAATCTGCAGTTACAAACTTGCCTTTGCTTCAGACTGAAACAGTTCAGCAGACTTGTCAAACCTGAATGTGACATCAGACAGAAGAGCAAGCACTTAAGGTGAAACTTCCCCATTCACATGCATGTCTCTTACCCACACAGCCTGCAAACTCCATCTTCTATCATTAGCTGAGAACAACAGATCAGTGTTTTTCATCTTGTCTTTTTTCCTCTGTCCATTATTTTTCTCTCCTTTGCTCTTCTCCCCTCCATACTTTCTGTTTCCTGAGAACCTGGAGGATTATCTGAAGAATGAACCCCAAAGCTAAATTAGGAAAGACAACAAAACAAGAAGCTTAACTGTAAACCAACATTGTTCATTTAGAAAGCTTGCCTTAAAGGCTGCAGCTGTATTAGACTATCAACACAGAGAAAACGTTCTCTCTTTAGAGTCTTACACCCGCCTGCTTTCTTCTAGAAATGCATAAAATATATATGAAAGTCACGGCTTGTTTTTATCTACAAAACCCATATGACTGCAGAGGACATGTAGCAGACACAGCAGACACTTGGACTTGTCAAAGGCAGAAAAGCAAATTCATTTCATCGAGGACTGCACAGCTCCATGAGAGCCTGAAACTGGATGAACGCAGTCAGTTAATTATGTTAATTACACCTGTGCTTATCCTACTAAGACAGGTCAAAATGTCTGCCATGAAAAGGGTTATTACAAACTCATCTCATCCAGTTTCACTGCAATCCTAATCCTACCTGTCTAAAATGATATGATGCAATCAGCTAGATTCTTTGTGTTTAAAATCACTGGACAGCTTCAGTGGCTAGCTCACTCCTATAACAGAGAAGGTTACCTCCCCCATTACTTCAAGCATCTGTACAGGTTAAGGCTTGGCCACATGTAGGTCCAACATGACTGAATGTAGGTAAAGAGCTCGCACTGCTCTGGGCTACAGGCTGCTGAAATCTATCATCTGCTAGAGAGGGGCACTCAACAAATCTCAGCGGTAGCCTACAGCCAGTGGCCTGCTCCAACCTGTGGAGATGGATGCAGCTTTATAATGGAACATGTGCAGTTTAATGACACTCAAATATCTAATAATCCCTGCATGTCACGCTTAGAGACAAAACTATATTCACGTTTAACTACCGAGCTTGCCTTGCTTGGGATTGGCTTAAAGGCTTTTTCTTGTAGTAAAGCTTCAGTTGTGCCACTTTTGATTTGTATGCATGAGAGACCCTTAACACTGCTTAGCTATTAGACCATTCTTTAGCTTTATTTAACTCCAGATTAGCGACCTTTGTGTCATTAGACTTCAGTAAAGGTAAGAGCTTGGGGCGAGGTCGGGAATAGAATTTCCAGTTTGAGCACCTCAGAGCAACGTGCCGAAAAACAGACTTTACTTCCTGCTGCTGAATGTTGAGATTAAGGCCCAACCTTTGGTCAAGTGTCGATATTCAAAAGCTCTGTGACGACTGGTGGCAAAGCAAACAAAGTGACATCGACTTCAGAAACCTCTTCTGTGCTGAACGACACGTCACTGATGGACGGAGAAGTTTCACAACCTGATAAGTTAACAATTAATTCATTTTATCTTATTTAACAAGTAACCTTTAATGAATATATAACTGATGAAAAACAAAGGAATCAAGAGTCAAGAACTGTCAGCACAACTTCCAGCAACACAAAGCAAGCTGCAGACACGGTGTTTACTTTGGCTGGGGAGTATATTTCTCTTTCCTTGAAATGTGATATGAAAATTCTTCTGCCTCTGTGTGATTAGGGATCCCGAAAACACAGACAATCACCAAACATCCTCTTCCCATCCCACCAGGAGAGTCGAGCAGCTCCCTCCTCTACTAAACATCCAGCAAAACTCTGATTGAGGCCCACATGTGCAAAGCGGGAGAACAAATTAAATTCTCACGGCGTTCACGTTCACTTTGCCATTGTGGTTGACTTGTTTGTTGTGATGAAATTCCGCTGTGAAATAAACACAGATGGGGAGATTAAGATCTACTCAGAAATAAATGACTTCTGTCGCAGGAAATTTAATTTGAAATGTGCCGTATTTCATGTGGCGATGCAAATATGATAAGCTATAGATCTCCAGGGTGATTGTTGATATTTTAACACAGAGGCAAAGAGATTTTGAAATTAATCTGTGTGACAAATAGAAATATATGCACTCCAACACAAAATATTTCACCTCTGCAAACAGTGATTACTGAAACAGTCTCTACACTGTACATACTGGAATCTCAGATGGCTGGGAACTGTGTGTGATGCACATGTACATCAGTGTGTGTGTGTGTGTGTGTGTGCACAGGAGAAAAGGCCTGGAGAGGGGAGGGCGGCGCGGAGACAGGAAAAGCACTGGTGCACAAAAACAAACAAACAAGGCCCAAGCAGCGGTAATTAAGTCCTCATTAGTCCTCGTTATGCACAGGAACTCAGCGGAGCGGCAGACAGCGCCGTCATTTCTGACCGACCGTGGCCAAAGCTTGGAGCTGGTACGGACCCCTGCTCTGTGCAGCGGGGAGCGTTTACCCAGAAGCCCTCTCTGCGTTTCCGCCTCAGCTGGCACGTACAGGGAGATGAGTATTTCAGATCAATTTTGTCAAGTGGGAGGAGGAGGAGGAGGAGGAGGAGGAGGAGGAGGAGGAGGAGGAGGGGCCCTTGGCCAATAGCTACAGGGCTGGCGTGGGGAGTTTGGCGGCAAATGTGTGTTATCAAAGAGTATCGTGAGGCGTGCAGCATGTGCTTTGGTGCAGTTTCAGGGAACCAGAGCAGGTGGCATGAGCGAAGACATTAAACGTGGTCGCGTGCAAGTTTGAGTTTGTACGAAAGCAGCAGATGAAGAACAAGAAGCAAAATAAGAGATGAGGTGAGGCAGAAAGGAACAAGGACTGCACTTAGTTCTTTTATTCCCCGCTCTCCCTCAGGCACGCCAAGTCTCATTTACCAGCTCTGTAACTGCATACACCTGACCCAACACATCAGCAGAACATCCACACACACCCCCGAGGTCATACCTGGCCCTGCTACACCCATCTGAAAACTACGCTTTGAGTTTGGGGGAAAACCTCAGCACTTCACCTTCTTCTCCTGCACTCCAACGATGTTAAAATAAAACATCAAGCAGCAACTGTCCACTCTCACTATCTCTGAAGCACACACACACACACACACACACACAGAGCCACCTTGTACAGGGTAAGGTCTTGGCACCTGTTGCATTTGAACAACAGTGCCTCAGTACCTGGGAAACCAGATAACAACAGACGTTAAGAGCTCTCAGTGGCTGTGGCTGTGTCAACAACGGCCCCCCCTTTCTGATGCCCGGGCACACACTTGTAT